>NC_142658.1:23198221-23358221 GCF_026168435.1 Sesamum indicum
TATTTATTTCTCCTTCCAACTTTATCTCTTTTAATTATGATCTTAACAAAACACCCCCCCTCCCCCCAAAATTTCTCTTGTTGAAGAAAATTGATTTAAACCCCTAATCCATATGAACTTGGCCCTACTCATTATTTCTACAAGATTTTGCATAGAAAGTAATTTTGTTGGACCCATCGTGGATCAATTCTTTAGAAAAAATCAATTCAAAAGAGTTCTCTGTTATTTGGGTCTCAATAACCATAAATTTACTGATATATTACTGATAAATAGAAAATAAACATAAAAATATAAAATATTGATAAATCTAATACATGTATTGACTAACGCAGTGAATTATTGCTAATTGGAAATGCAACTTTTGTCTTTGATAATCATTTAGTTTGATACCCAACCATATATTTTTGTTCATTTTAGTGATTTTGATCTAAGGAAAATATATATGTATATTAATGGATTTTTACTTAATTCGATTTTTTTAAATTTTCTAATCAACTTTTTAAAATAAAAAAGAAAAATAGAGGGGGTCGGGTCGGGTCTGACCCAGCTGGGAAAATTGGGTCTGGTACAATAGCTTCTGATGGAAAAACCTCCTGGGCCTTGTGGTGGGTTGAGCAGTAATTAATATGTTAGGCCTTTAAATGATATGGGCCTGGCTAGCCTACAATTGACAGCCCTGCAATACAATTTCCTTCAATTTCCCATTTCATTATATTATCAGCTTATCTTCTAACAATAATTCATTCACACTGACGGTAAGGTGACAATGGAAGAAAATTACAAATCCTTAAAGATCAAGCAGAAATCCCCCGATTCTCGAGTCTTCTATTTGTTCATCGACCGCCCATCACGTGGCAACTCCCTCTCACGTGACTTCTTCACTGAATTCCCTGCCGCACTCTCCTCCCTCGACCAGAATCCGGAAGCCGGCGTCATCATCCTCTCCGGGGTCGGCAATCATTTCTGCACCGGTATCGATCTCCAATTGCTCAACTCCCTCTCTCAAGAAACCCGGGCTGCCGACACCGGACGCACCGGGGAGAAGCTCCGTCGGGAGATAAAGTTCTTGCAACGAGCCGTGACTGCCATTGAGGAGTGCAGGAAGCCCGTGATTGCTGCCGTCCACGGGGCGTGCCTTGGGGGAGGTGTGGACATAATTACCGCCTGTGACGTCAGGTATTCTACTGAAAATGCCTTCTTTTCGGTGAAAGAAGTGGACTTGGCGATCACGGCGGATCTAGGATCGCTCCAGAGGCTTCCAGGAATTGTTGGGTTTGGTAATGCCATGGAGCTGGCTCTCACGGCTCGAAGGTTCTCGGGTTTGGAGGCGAAGGATTTGGGACTAGTCACGAGGGTTTTTAGCACCAAGGAAGCCTTGGAGAAAGGGGTTGCAGAAATTGCTGAGGGTAAGTTAGTCTTTTTCACATTTAGTTGTTCTATTAACCTTATCTCCCTAGCATTTTGGAGCAGGCTCATTCAAAGTTAAAGATAGATATATTAGTTTGATAATTCTTGTTGAGTAATAACATGGTATCTTGGCAATTGGCATACTCTTTTCATAGTGTGACTTAAAATGGTATTATCCTTTTGTGATGGTTTTTTAATTTTGTTTAAGTATAGATTTTTGTTTTGTTGTCTCAAGTTTCTGTGAGAAAATGTCTGGTTTTTTTCTTTCTTGCTTTCTGGATTTGGTTTGGACATTTGATTTGCAAAGCAAAAGGTACCATCTCTATTGACATGATTGGTAGTTTACTTTTTTCTCTCAAAATGATAGGACGTTGAGGAAATGCCCGAATTAGATTTCAAGGCTCTGTTTGGCGGGCTCACAAAAGAAGTAGATGAAGCATTGTCATAGGGAATGATTTTGTGGATTGAGCTTGATTAGCTTCAAACAAGCTCAGTCGTACTTGGGATGAATTTAACTGCAGTTTCTAACATGTGGCCTTAACATGGTGGACCCTGTATTTTCAGTGGTGTCTACGTTAAAACTATGTAGAGGTCAAACAATTTTCTGAGGAAATCAATTGTTCATATTCTGTATCAAGGAATGTTTTACTTCTGTGAATAGGTATTGCGGCAAAGTCTCCACTTGCAGTCACTGGAACGAAGAGGGTATTGATACAAAGCAGAGACCTGAGATTGGATCAAGGTTTGGATTATGTTGCAACATGGAACTCTGGAGTTCTTCTGTCGGATGATCTAACAGAAGCAATATCAGCTCAACACCAGAAGAGAAAACCTTTATATGCTAAGCTCTGATGGATCTATTGTACCATTAGCTGCAGAAAACAGTAGCACTAGCTACATAAATGTCCTTTCATTTCCCAACAAAACTCGCATGATTCTGTCGGTAATAAAGTTTGGAACATAAAAATAATGACATTATCTACAAAATTCTGTATTTACCCTCAGTAAATTTGTCAATTTTGTCAGTGTATTTTGTAATGGAATAAAATTTATACAGGGAACGGTAAGACAAAAATTGTTTGTATCATGCTTTTGTACTATACTCAGCTAAATTTGGATTTGCATTTGAGGAAATGATTTGGATAAAGGATTTAAAGTCATCCCATATTAAAAGAATTTGAAATTCTTCGGTGTTCAATAGAATGTAATTCAAAAATAGAGTAGAAGGATTTCAAATATTTGGAATTTAAGATGATCCAAATAAATACAAAAAATCTATTGTTAGATATTTGAAATTCATAATTTTAAATCAATCAATTCAATTGTAGTCTTATATTGTTTCATTTTCTCGTTTCTTATTTATGTTTTTATATTTTTATGTGTGAAATCACAGATATAATATCATGCAGTAGAAGTAATATAGGGATGGATCCAGTGTATAATCAGTAGAAGTTAGATTAAATTAAATTTAACATCATAATTTGTAATATTAACTCGTTATAAATGCTATTTTTCTCATGTTGCATGTTAAAAATTTTCCAGCACATGCAGTTTTGGGGAAAATATACAGGAGTAGCCGTTCATGTCATAAACAGGTTTTCCCAAATAAGATTTGAATTTGAAATGTGGAGGAGCAGTTCAGGAGTAGGTTTTCTCTTCTATATTCTTATATTATTTTATTAAAATATCTTTCTCACTTACATATAAAATGATCATCCCATATAATATTAATCTATAAATGAGAGTAAGAATGCACAATTGATTTGGCAAGTACAACTTGATATCCTACAACTATTAAAATACTTTTATGCTTTTTCAACATTTATTTAAGAAAGTATCATAGCTAAACTTTAAAAATATAGTAATTCTAATTTAATAATTTTCTTTAAAGAATTATAGAATTTTTTGTATTTATATTCTGCACACTTGTAGATTGTGCTAGCACTTATCTATACTATATATTAAGAAAGAACATTCATTTGGTGTCTATTTTTTCTAGTTTACTTTTTTTTTTTCTGTTTTTTTTTTCCACCCACTAACTTTGACATTTCTCCCACTATCTACAAGTGGTAAAAACTATAAGTTGTTATATATTTATAGTTAATATTTGTTTTCTCTTTCTCCAAATATGATCTTCCAAAATTATTTATATACCGAAAAAACTTTTCTAATAGAAATAGTTTACTGGGTAAAGAGGTTTTAGTGTAAAGTTCTTCAAGTTTTTCCCATAAGTCTTTAGCATATTCCTATTTTTCTACCTTCCTAGGGACTGTCTCTGACAAATTTAAAATTATGGATGAGTAGCCATACTTGTCATTTTCTAACCTCTTTTCTTCTAAAACTCCTTCAGCATATTTCCCATCTATTGCTTTAAATATTTTTTCATGAATTAATATCCCTTTCATCTTTTGTTGCCAAATAAAAAAATTACTTTTACTGTCAAAAGGTTGGAGATTATAACCCGCCATATTTAAAAGACTTATTAATGATTTTTAGAATTTTAAAAATTTAGGGATTTTTCACAATTGCAATTTCTTAAAAAAAATCAATTTTCAGAAAAGCCAAAAAAGATGTTCGAAAATTTTTCCAAAAACAGTAAATAGGTTTACAATTAAGCTAATTTTTCAAGCAAGCAAGAATGCAATAATAGAGCAAAAAAATCATAGAATAATCAATCGAGAGAATATCACAGATTATACACAAAAAAATAGTAATAAAAATCAAGAGAAATATCACAGATTATTCGAACAAAAAATTCATTGATTATTCCGAGGCTTCCCAACCTAATTCCTGATCAGATACCCGATGACGTCAAGGTCCGACCAGGTGAGAGATTGAGGGTAGTAAAACCGCGGTTAAGATAGATATTTAGCAGTGGAATATTTAACAACAATAGATAGCAATATTAGAACAGAAAAATAAGAAACAGAGTAAAAGGAGAGATGTTACAGTAGGTCTTCGAGACAGAGCACCCGTGCTCTGATACCACTGTTGTGTGGAAACCCTATTTACTATTACAAACCAGTGAGTTTTCAAACCTTTAATTACAGATTGATTACAGAACAAATCATACACAGTAATATTAACAATAAAAGAACAAGTATAACAAGGCTTAGAGAGCCAGATCCGTTATTTAGGCCTTTCTCACAGTCACAAAGATTGACAACCTTAAAAACTCACGATTGCTCAAGGTTTTGACACTTAGTCCTTCGCCACAAAGACCTTTTTTCTAAGACCATAAAGGTTCACCACTTAGGGTTCACTTTGTTACCCACAATTAGTAGAATTGACCACTATATAAGGTGGCTCTGATTGCAGGAGAAAGGAGGAGGAAGGCTGTGGTTGAAGTCCCAAAACCATGGGAAACTGGAGCAATGAGGAAAGGGGAGGAGAAACAGAGGAGACCGCGAATGAGAGAGAGAAGAGAGAGAGTCAGATGAGAGGAAATGAGGTAGGGTTCGGATTAGGTCAACTTAAGTACTTAGCAAACCGAGTCATGGGGCGAAACAGGTTGTGGACTAAGGGGCCATGGGCCGGAGCAAATGGAGTGGGCCAAAGTAACCGGGCCATTCAAGTGAGTTATGGGCCTACCTTATGGTCATGGACCATTTTATTATCCAACAATACCGATACAAAGTACTTTCATCCAAATTTTTTTGTATTTTCATTCAAAAAGAATATATATTTTTAAAAGAACAATGTGACTGTGAGTGTATGTTTTTTTTTTTTAAAGTTAATTCTACACCACTGGATTTGAGGATCATCATTTTCTGTTATTTGCTTCTTAAAAGTAACTCCAAACATATTTATTAGAGAAAGTGGTTTAATTATAAAGAGGTGTAGCAAAAGGTGATAAAAATTGTATATTAAAAATCATTACCTTTGTACATAGCATTCTTTTATTCAAGCAAGTATTTTGCACTATGAGAGCATTTGGTACATTTGTAATTAAAATTGGAGAGAGAGAGAGTGGGATAGTGGGGTTGATGCACTTAGCGAGAGAGGAAGATGGAGACGTGTGATGCATTGTGTGTGTGTGTGTGGGGGGGGGGGGGGGGGCAATTGACATGGGTTTTCTTTTGGTAGTTTAAAATTGCGGCATAAGAACTATCGAAATATGTTAACTTTATATTTTTAACCTCTATAAATTAAATAATTTATTTTGTAGAAATAAAGTGGGGAATGAATTATTATGTAAAAATAAAACACTTATTTTTGAAAATGTATAATTAAATAACTTCCTTTTTAAACACAAAAGAGCCTTTGTTTTTGTAATTAGTATATATTTTAGGTAACTTTTTACTCTATAGAAAATAATAATACAATTTATGATTTAATTTTACTATTTTAAATATTTTTAAAAAATTATACACATACATAGTGTCACATTTACTAGTTTAGTTTGATGAGACATTACATTATCTCCAAGAGTAAGAGCCACCAAGTAACAGTGAGGCTTCCATTATTAATTCCTTGCAAAATTATTTATACGCATGTTTATGTATCATAACATTGCCAGCACACAGATTGAAGCACTTGTTGCATCGCAAGACGTAAGCCTCCGGCTCAGCAGTCCGTCTAGGCTTTTGGATCTTGAATTATAGTCGTGATTTGAAATCCTTCAATAAATAAGATATATAATCACTGGTAATTGATTGAATAAAGAAGAATTTAAACAGAATTTGATATCTGGTGTCGGGGTGGCTATTGCTAAGTCCTAAAAAATTGTAGAGGGTCAATTGGTATATTTGATTATTAACTATTAAGAATCAAATAGTGCTGGAAATCAAAGGGGTTGCCAATTATCGAAAAAGGGGGGTGTCCGAATCTACCTGTTGTATTCGTAAGGCGGGTAGTCCCCGCCAATTGATTGTCCGAAACATTCCTGAAAATTTGATTGCAAGTCAACGAATGATTACAATGGTAGTGTAGTTTAACAGGCAAAAATGCATCCTGCCCCTATATTATATAAAAATAGCAATTTTTTCTCTTGTATTAAAAAAATAAATAATTTATTTCTTTGTATTCTTAAAAAAGAAGCAAAATACTACCCCTTATGCGAGAGGTGCAATACACGCGTCCTATACACGATTTTGATTAAACTTTACCTATAAAATGACGTTTATACTCATAAAATTGAACCGTTAGATTTTTTTATGTATATATTAACAGTGGAGATTTTTGATAAACAAATCAATAAATTAGATCTTTTTTTATTTAGATCAACTATTCATATTTATATATAGGATCAATGGCTCATATTTATTTGAATCAGATTGATGGTTCAAATTTATACAAGTTATAAACATTATTATAATTTATATATACATACATATATATACAATATATACATATATAATATAAATAAAAAAATAATTAATTACAAAAAAATAAATTATAAATTATACATACACATACATATATATACACAATATTTACATATAATTCTAATAAAAAATAAAAAATGGTGACGGGAAGGGGAGGGGGCGACGGTGGGAGGCTGGGGGAGGGGAAGGGGCGATGGGAAAGGGGAGGGGAGGGGAGGGTGGCCACGTCGAGAGGTGGGGGAAGGAAAGAGGGCAGGGAAAGGGGAAGGGAAGGGCGATGAGAAAGGGGGGAAGGGGACGACGGCGGGAGGCTGGGGGAGGGGAAGAGCGATGGGAAAGGGGAGGAGAGATGGGGGAGGGGAAGAAAGGGGAAGGGAGGGGGGCGGTCTGTAAGGGAGGGGGATGGGCCCCGGCAATGGAGGGATGGGGGGTTGGCCCCGTTGAGCTATACACAACTGTACATATGTAAAATATTATTTATATATATATACACCATATATATGGCATACATTTCAAATATATATTTTAAAAAAATTTGTATATAAAATATATATTTAAATTAAATTTGGACAGGTAATTTTTTAAAATAAGATGTCAACTGTTAATTTAAATAAGATTTATAAATCATAGAATATTATTGATGTAATATGAACGGTTGATTTGTGTTAAGTAAGATCCAACAATTGTAAATAAAAAGTAACTTAAAAAAAATAGGTACGTGTATCACACTACTCGCGGGAGGGGGTATTATGCTCATATTATTAAAACACAAGGTAATAAATTACTTATTTTTTTAATACAAGAGGATAAATTGGTAATTTTGCATCACACAGGAGGGTAGGATGCATTTTGCCGGTAGTTTAATATTGATAGAAAATCTGAGTAAATTGATAGAAATTTTTTTGACATATTGGATTATCGCCTTTAACTCATTCTCTTCTTTGACATTTTAACTAAAAAATTTTTTGTAAGGGAGTAATACTACTTATTTATGCTTTATTGCTCATTTATCGTAAGGGAGTAATACTTTTTATTTATGATGGTTTAGGTGATACTAGGAAGTTAGTATTCCCTTTTTTAAATTTAGTTATTTTTTATTTTTGAATAAAGAAGAGAACGGGATCCCAAAAAACTCACTAACCGAGGTGGTTTAACTTAAAAAAAGATAGGTGAAGGATGGGATAGCTACTAACTTACAGAGTCTGCAATTGACCCCATTTGATCAGTTGAATTACGGTGTCTGGGATCCTCCCACTTAATTTGTTGCTGTTTAAGTTCCTGCATCCAATAATATTAATTAAGTTTTGCTAACTTATTTTCAATTGTGTCATTAAAAATAAAATAGAGATTTGCAGTATAAAGACGAGACGAGCATACATGAATCTCAAGGATCTCAAGTTGCCAAGAGATACTGGGATGGGTCCACTTAGTATATTTTGAGATAGCCCAAGACTGATGAGATTTGTCAAATTGCCCAGCTCGCTTGGTATTCTTCCACTGATCTTATTTCCCTCCAATTGCCTATTAATTATTTTTTTTAAAAGAAAAATCGTCATGATACTTGCTGTTGTAAAATGAAATTAATGAACTCTTTTTTCAGTTCCTATAGTTAAATTTCTTTCCTCACACTTACAGATATTGAAGATAAGTCAAACCTCCCAGCTCAGCCACAAGCGACCCAGACAGTCCAGCGTTGCCGAGGTCCCTGTATTATTGAAGTTCATTTCATTTTCAAGAGAATCGAAAAAGACTCCCATCAAAAAAAGAAACAAAGATTATTGTTGTGATGTGGTAAGAGACTAAGGGATTTTATAGGAAAAATACCTTGTGCATACGATTGTTTTTCAAGTCTAGTATTAATAGAGAGAGAGAGGGTTATGAGTTTTCTTATCAATGAACAATGAACTTGCATTAAAAATTTGATCTTGAGTACTTATAGTGATGTTGAGTGTTTTATAATGTGGTAGGGTGAATGTATTTATTATATGGCTGATGTATAAAAATTACTTTCATACCCTTTAAAATAAATAAATATTGGTAATATTAATAGATCATGTTGTTCTCAAAGAAAAAAATTACATCAAGAGAGAAGTCTAACTTACACTCTCACCACTCTGTTGTCGGAGTTGCAAGTTACATGAAACCAGGGGCAGGGATTTCTTTGTGTCGGATCCCAACTCCGAAGCACATTATTTGGATCTGTCAGCTCAAGCCTCCATGCATACAGCACATCCACTGATCAATAATGTTAGTTACAGAAAACTACTTGTCAGTGAAAGATATTCCACATTTTCAAGTTCCTAATGACAAGACTTATAATGTTAGTAAATTTAATTTAGATGAAAAGGAAGCACCAAAAAACAGTGGTCCATCTGCATTTATCGCGATTACGGAAAATCAATACCTTCATAATTGCATTCCGTAGCTATGATGACAAAGGCAAAAACAAGGGGAACCACAACTTTCAACCTCATCATAATGGAAGAAGTAAGGTGTGATGTATAAGCTTGATCAATTTGTTGCGTGTCTCTAGTTATTTATATTGAAAACCAGAATTTTGACTCAAATCAGATGCAGGTAACGGACACCATCAACTGCTGAACAAGCTGATTTTCTAGCTGTTCAAACCTATTCATGTTAAGAGAAGAGGTCAACAGAATTTGCAGTCCACGAGCCAGGTGAAAGATTCAAAAGGGCGGAAAAATTAAGAGCATCTATGTTTGACTGTAATTAACTATGTATACATGTTAAGGGGATGTCCTCCTTTTTCTATACACGCAATGAGGTTTCTTCCGTTGACTTCAGGATTTTACTTGCTTCAGGAAAGTCCGTAGCTATTAATTTAAACCCAACCTTAGAATATGAACCCCAAGTCTTTTATTTTTCTTCCTTGACATTCAACTTAAATAAACCAACCAACTTAACTACAAGTCTACGATAGTACTGAAACGGTGGTGTGCCTAGGAATTGGATGTCAGTGCAGATCGCAGTTTCACAAAGCTGACATAAAACCCACAGCTATATGATTAATTATCGACCATGTATGCTTCGTTTTAGACTACTTTGACAGCTACAATTATGCGAAAATGAACGCAGGTTCTGCTTCTTAGGAGGAAGAGTTGCATATATCTAGTGCATTTTATACAACTTTTTTAATTAATAATAAATCGAATGAGAGGCTTAAACAATCATCCCCGGAGATTCACCACCAGTTTCAAGATAATTGATCAGAGTTGAAGGCCTCTTATTCCAAATCAAAACAAAATAAAATGAACTTTGTCTCTTTGAGCAAGAGAAGCAATGAAATATCCCCTGCTCCAATCTGGAGAGTGTTTGTAACTGTTTTAAAAAAGAGTTTTTCAATTTCTAACTTCCAAAAATTACTTTTGAAATATTTGAACTTCTACTTTTGAAATGACTAAAAAAAGTACTTTTAAGCCAAAAGCTAGTTGTTTTGGCTTTTTTGTAAACAAATCCAACTTTATTTTTTCCTACCATACTCTTATTATAATAATCTTAATTCAACTTTATCGTCTTAATTTATTTTTAAGTTGGACTTTTTAAATAATTTGAATAATTTTAATAATTAATAATCAAATTTACACTTTTACATATTAAATATTTTAAAATTTTTATATTTTATTTGTCTAATTATATCATTTTATTTAAATATTATTATTTGATTAATTAATAAACTATATATTTTTTTGCAATCATGCAAATTTAATTATGAATTAATAATTGTATTACTTAGTGGGAGCATTATTAAATCAAACTCTTTTTTATTTTTTTAAAAGTAATTATGAAATATACTAATCAAAATAAAATTTATTATTTTTTATAAAAAAATAATTATTATAGACAAATAACAAGTGAAATGATAAGCAAAAAAAAATAATATCCTTTTAATCCATTAATCCATTAAATTTATTTTAAAAGTAATTTTTTTTTCAAATACTATACCGTTTAACTTTTATCTATTTTTTATTTTTTTGACAAACATCATCAACTATAATTCTACTTCAGCTTCCAACTGAAAAGCGAAAGTTTTTGAAAACATTCCCTTGATATCATTCTGAAATTGACAATTTTTCCCGAGAATGCTATGTCATCTTTACTATGAAGAAAAAAGCTACAACTGTTAGTATCTAAAAAATTAAGATAAGTATGTATACATATGAGTGCATAAATTATAAATATATTTTTTAAAAAGATATGGCATGTACTCTTATATCAAAAGATTGAAGGCTTGAAGTTATGTATGAAAAATATGTTAAGAGTTTGCATTAGTCGTTTATAAATTTAAAGGATGATTGCAGCATCCTTCCCTGAAATGTTGAAATGTTGAATAATTGAAGGTAATTTGATCAAAAAAATTATTTAATCTACAATAAATTAATAATAAATAAATTAAAATTAAATATAAATTCTATGAAATTTAACTAACTAACAAATTTATTTAAAAGATAAAATCAAACGTTAGGAGTACTAATTTACATTTAATTCTTATTTATAGATTTTAGCACAGGGATAAAAGCATTTCTTAATATATTAAATTTACATTTAATAATATTTTACATAAGCTTAATATCTTTTTAGAAACTTCAACTGTGCGAAATGCGCATGCATTTATAATGCCACTACATCGTCGTCTTCATTTTCTTTTTATTTTTATTTTCTTACACCCCTAAGACATCCCCACACCCAGGTTCAAACATTTATCATGCCAATTAAAAATCCTGTGAACAGCTATTCTTTACTAAGAACCAAACGGCACGCCCATCTGATAAAGAGAGAAATAAATATAACTGAGGAAACCATTTTCTTCTCTGTTGCCCGAGAATAAATTTCATACAGATTTACAACACGTTCATTCTTGAGGCCTGTTCATATTTGAACCCTCAGGACACTTCACAATCATGGACATTCCTTGTTCCATGGTCCCAATTTTATCCACCGGGTCGACCACAGTTTTGAATCGATTGCTCTAACGAGTTTCTCTGCCAATAAACTGATTTAGTTCTTTGGTTTTGAGGTCTTCAAATCAATATGCAACAATTCTGAAATTTTAATTTGGTTCATGCCTCAAAACCCTCAACTTATTAGGACCCGGCAAAGTTCAGAAGATGAATTAGCCACTATCCTTGGTCCATTATCTCCACGTGCTACAGAGAATCATGGCAGTCATAAGGCCTCAAGAGGTGGGAAAACCTTGGGTGCACCCTCGACTCACAAGACACTGTCCAGCAAGGGTTCTTGGAAGTGGTCATGGACTTTCGAGATTCCACTTGCAACAGAGTGGTTTACCAATTCCAAGTTTATAGTCCGCATTCCCCATATTCAATCACATGGAAGATTTTATAGTTGGGGCATTTTTTACCAGATGATATGGTGATTGTTTATTGTTGTTTAATGGCAAAGTCATGCTCATTAGCTCTTCGGTATAGCAAAGCTGATGCTTCCACCCTGCATGTGTTATTTAGTAGTAAATAAACTTAATGTGACAGCAACGCTCAAAGTAACTAGGAAAATATTTCTGATCCAAAAACAATTGAATGCAATCTTACCATCCAGGATGCACAACAAATCTTCCCCTGGAGAGGGCCCAATTCACCTGTTTAGTAGGATAGCAGAACCCAATATCAGAGTTGTTCTTTTTTTCTTTGTTCTTTTTTTTTTTCCTCAAAAAACCGTGCAAAATTCCATTAAAGAACTCCCGGATTAAGAGAATGACAGGCAAACATTATAGATATTGAAATCAACCTAAGTTTCATATTATTATTATTATTATGGTATATTATTAAGCTGAGATGCACACATTCAGACTACTAAACTACCTACGAAATACCTTATCAGTCCCAAGTGAATTTGCGACTACATGTGTAACCTGCTCATCGATCTGATTAATGCAGACAGCACCAAATTGCTCAGCTGTCTGCCATAGTGGATGCATGTGAGGATTGGCTTCACCAACTGGGAACACTCTGCTGAAAACAATTCGGCAACCCGCAAGTATCTTTCGTTGTTCAGACGCTAAGATGTTTCTAACATCAGCTTCATCTAATGACTGATGCGCAAAAAAGTTTTCATGTATTCTCTGAATAACCTGTCTTAAGCCAAAAAAAATAAAAATAAAAATAGCAAATCAAAAAGTGGAGGAAGTTCACACCCACAAAGAAAACTATTCTTCCTTTAATTCAAGGTAGCAGCACCACTACCATTACGACTACAACTCCCACCACCACCACCACCCTCCCCCCCAAAAGAGAAAGGTACCATTGTTCTCTCCTTTTCTTCCGGTCAATTCTTTTTGTCCCATTAATAGGTATAAATAATACCATCATTTTGTTTTCTTGAGTTTATTGAATAATTTTAGTTTCATTTGTTAAAGGATATTTTGATGATTGGATTATGTTGCTAAAATAAAAGCTCACCGCTAAAGAAGAGGCCAAGGTCCCATCTTCTGGTCTCTCATCGTGATCAATCTCAAGAAGGGAGGGACCTGGTAACCCAAATTGCCGTCTACTACAGGGAAAATAAATATACCTGCGGAAAGAGAGAAGAATTCAGCTTAAAAAACTAAATGTATTAAAAATCTAAATCAAGTGATGAGCATAATCTCATCAGGAACATGGCAAATCCTTACCGTTCCACAACTATCAAGTTTAGCTTGTTATGAGGCCAGACTCGCACAGAATCATCTATAATTACAACAGCTGACTCCATACCCAGAACCCCCTCCAAGTCCTTACTCTTGGGAACCCTGTCATCACTGTCAAATGGCTCCCCATCATCACCCCGTGAGATAACTCGTCCAGAGAACAGCTCCCCTTTCGGATCAAGCAATTTTGCCATCTCAGTGGCATAATACTTGTTCCCCATGGTGTACAGATGAAGCTCATAAAGTTTACTTGCCTAAACGTAAATGAAGATGCTTCAAGAATTAATGAAAGTATTAATGTGATTTTGATTCAAATAAGCGCAAAAAGCTGCTATGGATCACCTTCTCCAAGAAATTCCATATCCCAGGCCGCAATTTGGTCCACATTCCCATATGTGGAAACCGAAATAGATGCCTCTGAGGCTTTTCACGATCCTGTTCTTCTTTCTTTCTGAGCATTTCATCGTGCAGAGGATCAACTTCAACAAACTGAAAATACAGCAGAAAGTTGGTGAAAATCTGTTGTTTTAACCAAAATTAATTGAAAGAGCAAAATTTCGTGCCTTAGCTGAATTTAGGAGTGTATGATCCAGATCCAAGACAAGGCAAAGCTTGCGAACAGAAAACATTTTCTTCTGTTCTTCAAGCCTCCTAGCCCTTTCTCTCTGGATAGCAGCTTTTTGCTGGTCATCAAAGCCCTCAAACAAATGTTCAACGTCACTCCATGCATTGGCATTCAGTGGTCGGGGAGGGACAGCAATAGCTGCTTCAGTAGTTGAGTCATTTCCATTTCTTAGGTTACCAGAATCAGTGACTACTGCTTTAGTCTCCATTCCAGCTGGATGACCCAGAACTGGTTGTGATGATGGAATTTGAGGAAGTACTGGTGAAGGCACGGACGGTTGAGATACAGACAAGATATCAGCAATGTTTCTCAAGTTACTAGTGAATTGCATAGTAATATCAGGAGGTTTCACGCTACTGGAAGACACTGACTTCTCCAATTGATCTTCTTGTTTTAGGATGCTCAAGTTGCCCATCACTGCTGAACCAAGTGATGAATTTATTTTCGACTGATCAGAACCTGCAATCTTCTGAAGTGCATTATTATTATGAAGAATACGACGCGGATCACGAGGTTTCATTCGAACTTTTCCAGCTTCCTCCTGCAATTTACATATTGGAAAAACAAATAGAGTATAACAACTCAAAAAAATGAAGATGCTAGATGATTCCACTCTAAAGCAACAGAGAGTAATGTTTCATCTAACCCTGAACACAGACAGAATAAACTGACAAGTACAAAAATTATTGTAGAAGGATGCTCCAACAATCTCCTGAAGCGTATCAGTTTTCCATCATAGGGCTTTTCAGGAAGGAGACCATGAGTCGAGCAAAGACGGATGAGAAGGTAAAAAGCAACAAATATAGCACCAAGAATTAGATGACCAAGAGCTACAGGAAAGGCATCAAGCATAATGTTTTGATTAAAAGAAAATGCAGACACAATATAAAACATTCATAAGTACCTACCACACAGACCGTCTGGGAAGGAGTCTGAATTTTTCCTGCTGATGTCTGCCCAATCGTCGAGGATAAAGGGACCCTAACTGTTGAAGGAACTGCTCCTAGTATAGAATTTGATTTTGGCATTTGGGTCATACTTTTGATATCATCAGAAGACTTCTGATGTTCCATTTTGAGTATATTCATCCACATAGATGGATTTCCAGCTATATCTCTTAATAGAGAATGAAGAGAAGTAGTTGCATTGGCATTTTTCACTGGCAATTTTTCACTTAGACTTTTTAATGGTGATGCAATGGGACTGCTAACAGGTAGAGTTGCGGATGGATTTGTCACCGGAAAGATCGAGGTTGTACTAACAAGTGGCAGGGTTGTGTTTGGAACTGATATTTCATTTCTTTGTCGTTTCAGTGCAGGACCATCCAAGACCAGCTCCTCAACTGTCTTCTGCTTTCGCGAACTCATCATACCAAGAGACTCCAATTTAGACTCATCACCCCCTGCAGGAGACATGCTTTGGTTGAGAATCCTTGCACCTGTATCAGGATTGGCCAGTCGAAGCCTAGGGTCCCTACTTTTTGCCAAGGATTTCAACACAGGACTCCCAAAACTACTTACAGGACCAATATTTCTAGTAATGCTGATTTCTGGACCAGCTAAGACATCTTTGGCAGTAGAAGAAGAAACCACTGGTTGTCCTGAAGATAAGATGTTCAAGGCAACGTTGACATTGTGAATAGAACTGGAAACCTCCCCGCTGATTTCACCATCACCAGTAGCATCACCCTCTTCTGATGGAGTTGGACTTGGAAGCTTGTCATTCATAAAAAAAGAACTCCGACCAAATTTCTGCTGATAACTGGAAACAGCTTTGACAGCATCAGTTTCATAAGGATGCATCACTGCATTTTCTCTATCAAGAGTTCGTTTGGGGACAGGCCACTCAGGTTTCAGCAATCCATGTCCCAAAATGAAACCCTTCTCAAAAGGCAAAGGTGCAGAAAGGTCTCGTGTGGGTGAAGGAAGACTGTCTGCATCATGATCTTTGTGAAGGTCTAGCAATGGAAGAGCCAGCCCTTTATGCCTGGAATTAACTAGTCTGGATTTTGAATATTGCAAGGGAAAGCTGTGCCCAGTTTGATCTAATGATCCAGTAAACTCAGAATCTATTCCAGACTTCTTTAGGCAAGTTGAATTGTTATTACCATTCTCAAGCAACAGCAAATCAGTCGTACAAAACCCATCACCCACTTGTTTCCTTCCATTATTATTCTTATTGCTTAAAAGATCAGCAGAAGACTCCAGGGAAGATCCAATGGCCTCTATCTGTGACAACATAATTTAAATGAGACTATAACTACTACATATCAGAAAGGTTGAGAAATGGGGAGGGGGTAGACAAAATTTGGCACCTCTTTTAACTGCAAAGGAGAAAAAAGAGGTGGCTCTAAGCTTGTTACTTGAGATAGCAACCTGTATGCAGATTTACAAGGTTTATATGGTCAATAATTCAAGGACAACACAAAAAGAACGCCCAACAGAAATGCATTGCAATATAGACCTCGAGAAAGCGGCTCTATTCTGCTCCTTGAGTTTCAGAGTCATGGAAGAAAACACCTGCAAATACAAATGTCTAAGCATTGTTTCAGAAGTTTACCAAGACTAGATGAAGTACAAAATTAACCCAGCACATAAGAAATAAATAAAACTATTGTCGCAATGCAAGACACTATCAAGAATTTGATTGAACATCATACTGAGTAGAGTGTCCCAATTGCAGTTAATAACAGTTGAACAAGAGTGTCTTTCTCAGCAAAAGAACCCTCGAAAACCATTTTCTGCAATGTTTCCGCTGTGGCCTCCAAGCTTCTACACAATGCATCATAAGATCTAAACAAGCGAAGAAGTTTTAGTTTTCCAAAAAATATTTCCAATTATCAGTGCTGAACTATAATCAACTCAACAATCAAACAATTCCAATCTGACTTACTTCTGTGCATCAGCTACATTCAGATTCTCGAGCTGTTCCTTTATCGAATGAACACGCTTGCTCCTCTCCAGCTCGCTACTCTCATTCACATCACCTCCTTCCTCCTTAATTTCAACATGTAAATCCTTATTTTCAACAACCAATTCAGAGTCCAAATCAATTTCACCCTCCTCCAACTCACCTTCCTCCTTCTCACGCTCATCCTCCACGTCAATGACAACCTTACTCTGATTCCCGTTCGAACTCTTTCCTATGCTATTATCATTATTACCATTACCACTATCGTTACTACCATCCTCCATCATCACAAAAACCTCACCCAGTGGCTTGTTATTCACCGCCTGCGCCCACGCCAAATTATACAAACCCGAATATGACGTCTTCGAAGCAATCTGATACTTGTAGAGATCTCTCATCGTCCAAACCCTAGCCCCACTCCCGCCACCAGTATTATTATTAGTAACATTAATATTATTCGGATTACTTCGCTGCGGCGGCGGGGGTGTCAGAGAAGGCAACGGCGCTTGCTTAGTGTTAAAAGCTTCTTCAGTAATTTCTTCGACGGAGGCGGAATCTGAGATCTCACCTTCCTCTACATCGTGAACCTCAACTTTAACTAGTCGCTGCTCTTTACAATCGTCTTCCATATTTAAAAAAGCTGGGGTAATTTTTTTCCTTAATTAAACAATTTAAATTCAAATCACCGACAACCATATGTTGAATTATACAAACAATAACACAAATTGGAGTACTTACCAAACCGAATCAGGAAATTAAACACAATTCCTACACCCAGAAGCAATTAAAAAGGATTAAGAGGTGCCAAACAAAATTTCTCGCGGATTTTGGGAAAGGAAATTAATTGAAAGCGTTGGAATTGACCGAGAGAAAGATTCCGCGAGAGTTTGAGGGGTTTTAGAGATGATAATTGTTTTTCCTCAAACAAATTTGAGATCGAGGAGGATCTTAAATTTTTGGATATACTAAATTGATCCTTGTTTCTTTTCTTTTTCTTCCCAAAAGAGTTAACCCCTTTTGTTTCCGAAGTCGGGTTTGAACTCAACTAGGAGGCAGAGTCGAGGAGGGAGAAAAGTTTTGGAGGAGAGAGAGCAGGTAGATGCGGCTGGTGAAATTAGATCTGGACCGTGCACGTCAATACTCGCGATTGAGTTGGAATTTAGTGCAACCGAGGAGCAGCGTTTGGGTATTGGGCTGGTGGGTCGTGACTCGTGAACCCTGGGGTCGTTGAACCCAACACTGGATTTGGTTTCCCATAATAGATTGGGCTAAATTCCATTTTATCTCTATATTTTCTTGAAATAATTAAAAATTATCTTGTGTTTTAATAAATTTAGCAAAAAAAAATCTTTTGTTAAAAATTAATGGAAAATTATCTAAATTTATTATGGTCAAATAGACTTTTTCAAAAATTTCTTTGCGCATTTTCATCTCTTCTAAAAATACAAATTCTTTTATTCTTAAACATACTTATATTAAATATCAAAATACAAAAAAAAACAATTACTAAATTTTATTTTTAAAATTTAGAATCTACATTAATATAAATATTAAAAAATCATATATTAATTTATATATAATAATTATTATAAGATAATTATCTTATATTATTTTAATTAATGAAAGTATATATTATATTATTATAATTATCTAAAATTATTTTAATTAACTGAAATATTTAATTATTATAATTATCTAAAAATTATTGTTAATTCACTAAAATATATTTAATAAATATAATTAAATTAATTAAAAATTCTACGCAAGGGAGACGATGTCGGTCCTCTTACTCAAATCAGAGGGGATTTTTTTGCTGACTTTTTATAACATAAGAGAGTTTTATATAATTTGGCCTAATATATTGTTTAGATATGTATATGAAGATATATGAATACTTTGATGTTGAAAAATATAAAAGTACGTAATGCAATATGGTTGTTAGGTTGTGAAGAAGTCCAACTTTTGGGTTCGGATTTTTGGGAACGAACATGAGATCTGCATAATGAAGAGGTGTCGGACTAGATCTAACATGAGTACTCCGATGCCAAAGCTACGTAATCTAAGAGATTAGGTTGTGTATCATTATAAATAGTAAAAGCTGGTTAATGAATAGTTACCTTGACTTTTATAAATGCTTGGGGTATAAGTACTCAATATCACTAGTATGGACGACATATGTCCTTCCAGGAGATGCGAACGCGTGTCCCACATCCAACATCTTTTGCTGACTTGTGTACTTGATGAAGTCTGACGGGTCGTTCGTTCTTGGGCCTATATTATTATTGGGATGTTTTTGGACTCCTTTTAACATCTTGGGCCTTGGCTAATTTTAACCATATCATTTACTCTCATAAGTTTAATTATTTTGAGATGGAGGTAAGACATCATGCGAATATTTGAACTTTATATATTGGCGATTTCCATCTTTTCAACTGCTTTGTCATAATTTCAAATGTCCTATCGTATACCCTTTAGCTGAAATCACCCCTTCTTACCTCCTTAAGTTTATAAATATTAGGATTTCTCTCAATCCTCTTTTACTACTCTTGACTCTGAGATGACTGTATCTAGTCCTGCCCCCTTGGTGTTTTTCTTTCTTGTTGGTGACTTGAGAAATTATCATGCTGTTGTGGAGTTTATTCATTCGCTATAACTTTTAGGTATTCTCTTCCCTCTCGATCTCTAGTATTATGTTTGGGTCTAAATCAAATAGAGAAATTACACTTGAAGCTATAGTGTCTTTAAAGGTTTCTTATTCCTTGACTCGCAACGATGCGGGCAAAATTGGGAATCAATTTCATACCTTTAGACTATGACATTGTTATTCCCTCTTTAGGTCAGTATATGCACCACTCCTTAATTATCTTACCTTGTGTCTTCCTGCTTTGAGCGTTGGCATTCACTTTCCCATTACTGGTCCTGTGGCCAACATTATCAGGCATCTAGGTTTAAGCCCTACACAATTAGTTCCTAGTGCCGTGCGGAACATTTTGTGTTTTATCATTCTCATGAGGTCCTTCGAGCAAGAGACCTCTTTTTCTAACTTCTGTTCTTTGTTTTCCATTACCCAGTCCGCTCATTCCCGCAATCCTAGGTTCTTCTATCAATGGTTGCCGTGGTTGTTGCTTCATAGGCAAACTCCTCAACTCAGCTGGGTCATTGAAAAACAAAATTTTCTACCCTAGGGCTCCCTCATCCCGATCCTAGCTAGAATGTGCCTTGCGAGTGGAATTTTCAGGAACCTTCCTTAGATGGGATAAGACTTCCTACCTAACTAGAAAGGTAACTTTATCTAAGAGATCCTTGTTGAACACGAGTTTAGTACCTTAAATCTCATAACAAAGACGATCCTTGTACTAGCGTGTTTATCCCCTGCTTTTCTTTGATCCAACAGAGCCTTAGGTAATTTATTTTTCCATACAATAGAGAAAATTCACTTCTTTTTTACAGATATGGATTGCTGAGCTGCTCTGATTGCCAAACTCGAAAGGCTTCGCCATGAAGAACTTTTGGCTAGAGCTCGTACTCCTGGGATAGGTTCTACCTCCTAATCTATTTCGCTCATCCTCACATCGTTCTTCCTCTGCTATTCCTTATCGGATTCCCCCTATGACTGAGCTTGTCGTAGTTGCCCCAATCCCCGATTCTGGTCTGCCTCTTATTTCTGCTCACCCTTTCAATATTCGCCCTAATATTGTTCCTAAGTCCTGACCTCACTTTGACATTGTTCTTGAGTTTCGACCTTGCCCCGAGGTTGCTCCTAAATCCCGACCTGGAGCTAAGAGTCGATCTCATGGGAAGAGAGTGCTAAGGGATGAGAGTGATGAAGTGGTTGAGATGATGTGCAGCTTCTAATTAGGGGAAGGAGGGTGACTTCTCCTGCATCCCCCAACCAAACATGGAAGGTCCCATTAATCTCGAAGTTTCTCTTGCTTCCAGAAGGAATCATGATCTTTCCATTATGATACATGGTGATGTGTCCATTAGTTCTGTTGAGCCCGTCAATCCTCCTCAAGGTCCCTGTAAGGGTGCGGATCCTTCGACTTTGGGAACTACCTTTAAAGGGATTGAAGCTAGGGTAGATATGCACTTTGAGCACATCGAGCGCGCTACTCATTAGCTGGAGGTGTGCTAGTAACGACTAGCAGAGGCACGAGCTGTGAGTAAGGAAAAATGAGTGGAGGATTGATAAAATCTGATAACTGCATTGGGTGGTTATGATATGCTAACCAATTCTTGAATTGGTTGACAGCGACCATTACAAAATGTTGTAGTTTTGAACCTGACTTTGGTGTGTTTAGCCATTTTGATTTTCTTCCTGCTAATAGCGGTCTCTATAATTTTCACCCTTGAATCACATGGTAGTTTCTGTGGCATCACCGTGATTTTTGGGTACTCGCATAGAAGAGGGAGAATGGTGCTTTTTTTCCTTTCAATGTATCTCGTTAGCAAGAGTGCTCAGTGTGCGCTATTCAATCTTTAATCTGGTGATTGATGAGCTTCTTGATGAAAACCACTTTAGCTTAGTAGACAATGTATAGTTTGCTGCATTTGTTGTTTTTTCAGTTTGATGTAATGTATCATTGTAATTGTTTTATTATTTTGGTTGTAACAATTCTGATACTTACTGAGTATGATATGTGTGATTCCGACATGTGATCGGTCCTGTTAGTTGAAATATTGCAGTGATGCTTTGTAATTTTATTAAGTTTAAAGTTATTTTACTTGTTGGTTGCTATTCGATGCTTTGAGAGAAGCCTGCCTGTGGGCATCAAGAAGAGCTTAACTAGTACTGCTCTATTGAACCCAGTGTTATTATTGGAGCAAAGAAAGTTGCAACATTTCCCAGTGTGTTTACATATGTAATAGTATTAGGGCAATGATTTTTTCATTAGTATTATCTAGTTTCTGGATCAACCTCTCTAAAAATTAAGATCTATTGTAGTAGGTTTCTGTTGAGATCATAATGTCAACGAATATATTTTTATATGTTATAATCAGCTACTACATTTCTTTTTCAATTTTATAGGCCACAAACTTGAGAAGTTTAGCTTAATGATTCCCCTCCTTGTTTCGAATTTTTTATTCCATCTTTTTTTTTTATGTGGTGTTTGTGTGTCTGTGGGGTGTGTGTTTGTGCATGTGGGGGCGTGTGTGTGTTTGTGCATGTGGGTGTGTGTGTGTGTGTGCGCGCGTATGTGTGGGGTGTGTGTGTGGGGGAGGGGTGTGTGTGGGGGGTGTGTGTGTGTGTGTGTGTGTATGCGTGTGGAGTGTGTGGGTGGGTGTGTGTGTTTGGGATGGGGTGTGTGTGTGTGTGTCACGATAGAACATGTTTACTTTCATTCTGAACATAGAAGAAATGAGGTGTTGCTTTTGTCTTCAGCGCCAACGAATGCCATCTGCGTCTTGTTACATTTGTCATTCTCCTTCAATTTCTAAGTCTTCATTTTTATCTACACAATTTTTTTTCTCGTGCAGGATGTCACCATAGTTTCGTAATATTTTATGCTAATTACGGGTATTGTGTCTTTGTGATCTATTTTTGTCCTTTGTAATATTTTTGTGTGATTGCATAGATGTGTATTCTCATTTTTGTTTACCTGATATGAAATAGTATTTATTGAAATAAGAGCAATAACAGGACCGGAGAGAGTGCATTGCCCTCTTCTTTTTTTCTTTTAATATATCTCGTTAACAAGAGTGGTCTTGGATTGATTTAATTTACTAGAGGGGATATAGTTAGGAAAAATGAGCGGAGGATTGATAAAATCTGATAACTGCCTTAGGTGGTTATGATATGCTAACCAATTCTTGAATTGGTTGACAACGACCATTACAAAATATTGTAGTTTTGAACCCTGACTTTGGTATGTTTAGCCATTTTGATTTCCTTCCTGCTAATAGCGGTCTCTATAATTTTCACCCTTGAATCACATGGTAGTTTATGTGGCATCACCGTGATTTTTGGGTACATGGAAGAGGGAGAATGTGCTTTTGCTCATGAATAGGACTAGCTTCTACAGTGGGTGATATGTCATGTGCTTTTAGGGTTCCTGTAAACTGCTGCTCAGTGTGCGCTATTCAATCTTTAATTTGGTGATTGATGAGCTTCTTGATGAAAACCACTTCAGCTTAGTAGACAATGCATAGTTTGGTGCATTTGCTCTTTTTCAGTTTGACGTAATGTATCATTGTAATTGCTTTATTATTTTGGTTGTAACAATTCTGATACTTACTGAGTATGATATGTGTGATTCCGACATGTGATCGGTCCTGTTAGTTGAAATATTGCAGTAATGCTTTGTAATTTTATTGAGTTTAAAGTTGCCTTACTTGTTGGTTGCTATTCGATGCTTTGAGAGAAGCCTGCCTCTGGGCATCAAGAAGAGCTTAACTATTACTGCTCTATTGAACCCAGTGTTATTATTGGAGCAAAGAAAGTTGCAATATTTCCCAATGTGTTTTACATATGTAATAGTATTAGGGCAATGATTTTTTCATTAATATTATCTAGTTTCTGGATCAACCTCTCTGAAAATTAAGATCTATTATAGCAGGTTTCTGTTGAGATCATGATGTCAACGAATATATTTTTATATGTTATGATCAGCTACTGCATTTCTTTTTCAATTTTATCGTCCACAAACTTGAGAAGTTTTGCTTAATGATGCCCCTCCTTGTTTCGAAATTTTATTTCCTTGTCTGTCCATCTTTTTTTTTATGTGGTGTTCGGGTGTCTGTGGGGTGTGTGTGTGTGCGTGTGGGAGTGTGTGTGTGTTTGTGCATGTGGGGGTGTGTGTGAGTGTGTGTGCGTGCGTGTGGAGTGTGTGTGTGTGTGTGTGTGGTGTGGGGTGTGTGTGTGTGTGCGCATATGTGTGTGTGTGTGCATGGGGTGTGTGTGTGTGTGTGTGCGCGTGTGGGGTGTGTGTGTGTGTGTATGCGTGGGGAGTGTGTGTTTGGGGTGGGGTATGTGTGTGTGTGTGTGTGTCACGATAGAACATGTTTTACTTTCATTTTGAACAGTCTAATACGATGAACAGTCTGCCTTAAACTGGTTCAACACTTAACCAGCCCGAGTGCCACACCATGCTGGCACCCATGCACACTGACAGGCAAACCAGCCATGCCAACGTCTGATAGAGCTTCAAGGGGCTTATAGGAGCATCGTCTAAGGCTGATCCGCCATTTGCTTCCAAATATCAAGAATGCTGAGGCATGGCCTTCTTGGGTAGTATAACATGGCCCCTTTGTACCAGATTACCCCGTCCACCATTAACACCCTGTCTTCACAATATTGGTTTCTTCTTTACATGGATGGGAAATCCTCTCACAGCTACGCGCATGCATTTTGTGGAAAGAGGAGAAATTATTCGTTGCTTCCTTGGAAGCAGAATTATCAATCGAGGGCCTTCATCAAATCGAAGTGCTTCTTACACATATCTACGAACTTCGGATGCCATGAAAACGCTGCAGGTGCAAGACAACTGAATTTGATGACTTTTTACAAAGGCACAAGTCGGGACCGAAAAATCTTATTATTTTAGAGAGTTTATTAATTTATAGAGGTTTTACTGTATCTCGTTAGCAAGAGTGGTCTTGCATTGATTTAATTTACTAGAGAGGATATAGTAAGGAAAAATGAGTGGAGGATTGATAAAATCTGATAACTGCCTTGGGTGGTTATGATATGCTAACCAATTCTTGAATTGGTTGAAAGCGACCATTACAAAATGTTGTAGTTTTGAACCCTGACTTTGGTGTGTTTAGCCATTTTGATTTTCTTCCTGCTAATAGCGGTCTCTATAATTTTCACCCTTGAATCACATGGTAGTTTCTGTGGCATCACCGTGATTTTTGGGTACTCGCATAGAAGAGGGAGAATGGTGCTTTTGCTTATGAACAATTAATTAATTATATATGTTGTAGCTGATGCTTGACTCATGCTTGTGTTTACATGTGGCTTACAGTTTATCAGGTAAACAATTAATCAATACGTGGACTCTGAGCATTTTTTTTCCATTGCTCAGCCAAGGTACAGTTGGACTTCAATACATTCATTTATATCATATTTGTTTTCCAGGCAAATGAGGTATGTGCTTGATGTGATAACCAAAGGAAGACTAGTTCGTATTTTTGTTCCTTCTCTTACAGCATAGTTCATCAATCAATATGACCTTTGCTCAGAATTATTGAATTGATTGTTTCCCATATTGTTATTCCTGTAGCTAAAGCATATTCCAAGTAAATAATTGCAATACTCAAATCTTATTAAAATTTGAACCCTTTCAATAGTTTAAGAGATGTCTTAATTGACTTTAACTGTTTGTGGCGGCTATAGAGCTTGGTAAGTTATCCACTCTGCTCTTTTTGTCTGGATCCAACCTCAGATCAAATGATATTCTTAGATGATGGATTCCATGAGCAGCAGCAGCAACAACAACAACAAACACTAGCCTGAAGATGATGAAACCATGAAGAAGACGACACTGATATTGTAGACGCAAGATGAAGTCGCTATTGTCACACGCTTGTTTTATTTTTTCACTTCTTACGTCTGATGTGTATGCTGATTCATTTATTCTCATGTCTATTCGGCCACGTCATTACTTAGTCAGTTAATCTGTTAGTGATAGTTATAGGAGCTCATTTGTATATAAATCACAATCATCTTCTTCCTCATTGATATATACACGAATTCACAGAAAACAGAGCTTGAATGTTCATTTTCATGGCTTCCACTGTGTCATATCTCTTCAAGATCAAATTATAACATGGTATCAAAGCCTTCCTTGTGAAGATCTCGGGGTGCTAAAACCAATTTTACTTCAATGGCGCATAGAGAATTGCTGAATTATGGCGGATTCGATTGTGAGTCCGGGCAGCAAAGCTGCTGCAGAACAATTGGAAAGAGATGCACTATATATATATATCCCTCTAAGAATTCGAGCTTGACACTACCCCCTTCTCCGTTAGACGGAACAAACTTTCTACCATGGAGTCGCTCTGTTTATGTAGCGCTTGGGACAAAGATGAAACTCGGTTTCATTGATGGGACTTTCCCCAAACCAACAGCTGGTTCGGTGATCTTTGAACAATGGAGATAGGTGGATTTAATGGTCACGTCATGGATTTGGAATTCAATTTCCAGAGATTTTGTTGACTTGTTCATGTACGTATCTTCCTCACATGAACTTTGGCTTGAGATTCAAGGTAGATATGGGCGGAGCAATAGCCCTATGGTCTATCAAATTCAACGGGATCTATCACTGACTGCTTATGGGACCAGACTTAATAAAATATGGAACAAATTGTCGTACCTGGCGCCTAATCCCAAATGCACCACTGGAGGCTGCACATGTGGTTACACAAAGTAATTGCAGAGATGAATGAGAACACACAATTGATGCAATTACTCATAGAGTTACATGAAAGCTTTGATTATGAAAGAAGCTAGATTTTGATGCAAGAACCTTTGGCAGATTTAGAGCGAGCATTCTCCATGGTTTTCACGGTGGAGAAACAAAGGCAGGTTCACACTGATATAGGAGAAGTCTCAAGACAAATGGTCTACCAGCTCATGTTGAAAGATAACAAGAAGGATGTAGGAGATATGTTCTCAAACAGGAGGAAACCATATTTGAATAAACATAATTTGTTGCGCACCTACTGTTATAAACCTGGTCTTACATAAGACACATGCTTCCAGGTTCATGGAGAGCAAAACTGGTACAAGTACAAGTAGAAGGAACAAGCAATCGAATTTTTGTTGCTGCAGCAACACTGGATGAAAGGGCAACATCTGTAGATACCACCACTACCGAACTTTGCTTGTCACAAAATACAGAAGAGTTTGCTGGTAATACCTCTGGACCATCTGAAAATGATTCAGACTGTTGGATAATTGATTGCAGGGCTACTAACCATATATGTGAAACATTCAACTTTTTCATTCATACACTAAGCCTCCACACACCAAATACATTCACTTGCCTGGTGGTTCCATGAAGCTTGCATCATACGTTGGTATTGTTCACTTAAATGACCATGTCACACACACGCAAGTCTTTATATTCCTTCTTTCTCTATCAACTTGTTATTTGTCAGCCAGTTATGTCATCACAATGCTTATACTTTTCAGTTCCCTAAAGCTAAGTGCTTATTGCAGGACCAAGTTACGAAAGGAGCTTGGTTGAAGGGACTGCTTCCAAGAATCTCTACATTGTTAGACAGAGCCTTAACACATATGCCTTTCCTCCCTCTGTGCATTGCAATATTGTATGTTCTAGCTCAGTTCAATGTGATGTACAAACCTGGCACAATGGGCTGGGACATTCTTTTAAACGTAATGAAACATATTCCAATCTGTGCTTTCACTAATGTCGATCTTGATGTACCCTGTGATGTGTGTCACAAAGCCAAACAAACTAATGACATTTCTTTCCAGTGAATCACAATCTGAAGCACCCTTTCATCTTATACATTTAGATGTTTGGGGCCATTATACAACCTATACAATTTCAAAGTGCAACTATGTCCTCAAAATTCTAGATGATTACAGTCACTCCTTGTGGACTTACCTCTTGAGACACAAATCCTAAGTTGCTTCCACTCTCAAGTATTTCTTCTCCATGATCAATAACCAATTTGCCATAAATATAAAAGTCATAAGGACGGACAATGGTTCTGAATTCCTCAACAACGACTGCCACACTCTTTGTTAAGATCTAGGTGTCATCCATCAAACTTCTTGCACATATACACCTCAGGAAAATTGGAGAATTGAACGCAAACATAAATAACTTCTAAATATTACTAGAGCCTTGCTATACCAAGCCTCCTACAGTTCCGGGGTAATTCCATTCTCACAGCAACCTACTTAATCAATAGAACACCTTCAAAGCTCCTCCACTAGAAAACTCTCTTTGAACAATTAATAGATCACAGTCCCTCTCACACTCATCTCTGTGCCTTTGGTTGCCTTTGCTATGCCAGTAATGTAGATCCTCACAAGTCTAAGTTTCATCCTAGGGCTCTCAAGTGCATTCTATTAGGGTATGCCATGACCTAGAAAGCATATAAACTCTATGACTTGGATAAAAACCGTATTATCATCTCTAGAGATGTTCACTTCCATGAACATTACTTTCCTTTTTCTACCCTGTTTCTCTCTCTTCTCTTAGTCTCTGTCCTTTTTCATTAGTTCCCCCTTATACTGATGATGCTCTCTGTGATCCTACTGCACTTTTCACCCATTTCCCCCAGTTCCTCTGGCTCCTGTGTCGCTTCTGTTTCTCCTCTTGCTCCTCAACCACCTGCACCTCCTCTTCGTCGTTCCACCAGAAATACTCAATGTACTCCTTGGCTTAATGATTTTATATGTTCTGCACATGTACCTCCTTCTTTACACTCCACCACTCCTGCATTTAAGTTGTTTGTAGCCTCGTTATCTGTTTTGCAGGAGCCCAAGTCTTTCTTTAGGCCATCCAGCATGAGGAATAGCGGGAGGCCATGAACAATGAGCTGCAGGCCTTAGAGCACAACAACACTTGGAAGCTTGCCCCTTTTTTGCCTGGTAAACGGGCAATTGGTTGTAAATGGATCTTCAAGACAAAGCTTAGAGATGATGGCCAAAACAGTTTCAGAGAAAAATTATATATATATAAACAGGTGTGAGAGTAAATAAAAAGAATGTATTTTTTTAGGGGAAATTATTGTAATAATGCAAAGAAAAAGAAAGTTACAAGAGTGGGGTGGTTTTGGAGGTGTTTAAAAAGTAGGCAACAACACTGCTGCTATTTTTTACAATTATACTGTTTTTTTTAAATTCTTGACAAGTAAAAGAATATTATTTATTTTAATTCTTAACAATTAAAAGGATTTATGCTATATTTTGAACAGTTGCGAAACATAAAAAATAAAAAATAAGATAGAATTATGGAACAATCACATCATTATGGGCATCAACTGTGGAGTGTTAGGCTGTGGCCCACTGCTAGCAATTTTCAGCCCACATGCGATAATTGGAAACTAGCATTCCACCTTTAAAAATTAGTATTTTCAGCCCAATTTAAGGAATGTTATTTGTTCCAACGTGGCTTTATTTGCTTTTAATTTTTTAAATCCGATTGTAATATTTCAAAACATCGTTTCGATTGCTTGAAACCAAATATTTTTCCAACATAACCCTTCTCCTTATTTTGTATTAGTAAATAAATAAATTAATATTATAGTTTACTATATAAAAAATTTTAAAACCTTATTAAAAAATATCTTATCAAACAAGAATAAGAAATTTTCTTGGTAATAAAAATATTCATTAAAATGAGTATTGCTCATTTATTTTAAATCGTTTATTTTAAATAAAATTCCTAGCAAATTAACAACGTTGAAATGTTATTTGCCTATTTATTTTTAAGAATATAGTATTCATTCTTTAATTAGTTTAGAGAAATTAGGAATTAATGGAAAATAATTTTCTTCTTTGACAGAGTTTTGCTCTTATGTCTTTTCACAATAGGACTGAAACACTTAGACTATATTTGAATTGATGGATTTGAAGTTTAGATTAGTGTTTATATATTATTCACATTTTATTTATTTTAAATATTTTGGAAGTGACTTTGTCACTTACAACATCGAGAATGATCCGATAACTTTCAAAGATGCTATGGCTTCTTCAGAAGCCAAGCAGTGGAAAGAAGCTGTTAAAAGTGAGATGGACTCCATTGTTTCTAATGGAACGTGGGTGCTAGTCGATCTTCCTCCGGGGTGTACTACTATTGGGTGTAAGTGGATTTTTAAAAGGAAACTGAAACCTAATGGGACCATAGATAAGTTTAAAGCCAGATTGGTGGCTAAAGGGTTTAAATAAAAGGAGGGGATAGACTATTTCGATACCTATTCTCCGGTAGCTCGATTGACTACAATCCGGGTGCTTATAGCAATTGCTTCAGGGTATAATCTCCCAATTCATCAGATGGATGTGAAAACAACCTTCTTGTATGGTGAACTCGAGTAAGAGATTTACATGGAACAGCCTGAGGGGTTTGTAGCTCATGGTAACGAGCATAAAGTTTGTAAACTTGTTAAGTCTCTATATGGACTTAAACAAGCATCCAAACAGTGGCATGAAAAGTTTGATAAAATTATTCTTGCGTTCGGCTTCACTGTAAATGAGAATGATAAATGCATATAATGCAAGGTTAAAGGAGATAAAATGATAATTCTATATCTGTATGTGGACGATATTCTATTAATAGGGTCATGTCTAGATATTATTATCGAAACCAAGTCATTTTTGAAAAATAAGTTTGAAATGAAGGATATGGGTGAGGCTAATGTGATTCTTGGCATCAAGTTGACTCGATCAACTGATGGAATAGCCATTTCTCAGTCTCATTATGTTGAGAAGATAATTGAGAAATTTGGTTATCAAAACAGCAGAATTGCTAAAACACCATATGATCCTTCTGTAGCTTTATTCAAAAATGAAAGTGGTGTTTCGGTTGCACAGCTAAGGTATTCCCAAATTATTGGGAGCTTACAGTATCTGGCAAATGGCACGAGACCAGATATATCTTTTTCTGTCTCTAAGCTGGCTAGATATACTAGTTGTCCTGACAAAACTCATTGGGGTGCCTTGGATAGAGTACTAAGGTATCTAAAGGGCACGGTGTCACTGGCCATAAATTATGGCAGATTCCCTGTTGTTCTTGAGAGATATAATGATGCTAGCTGGATAGCCAAAAACTCCGGGAGTAATAGGTGCTCAGGATATGTTTTTACCTTAGGTGGGGACGCAGTCTCCAGGAAGTCTGCAAAACAGACTTTGATAACTCGGTCTACGTTTGAAGCCGAGTTATGTGCGTTAGATACGAATTGTACCGAGGCAGAATGGCTATTTGGGTTGTTATCACAACTTCCCGTTGTAAATCAGCCTCTTTCACCATGATAGCCAAACTACAATAGCAAAGGTGAGGAGTCGTAAATACAATCAAAAGACCAAACGACACATCTAAGTTAGACTAAAATCTATAAGGGCATTAGTGTTAGATAGAGTAATAGGTATTGACTTTGTGGGAACAAAGGACAATGTGGTTGATCCTTTGACAAAAGGATTGAATCTATCGCAAGTTCATAAGTCTAGATTGGAGATGAGACTGAAAACCTATGAGTGATATATCTACGACGGCAACCCAACCTTTTGAGTGGAGATCCTATAAAAAAAGTTCAATGTGGTATCAACAAGTCGTAAGGGTATGTTAGAGCACCAAATAGACTAATACTTTGTATCTGGAGTCTATCCCCTCAAATTCTAGAAGGTGCTGCTACTGCAAGTATAGTAAGAGTTCATCTCTGAATGGGGTCAAGTCTTATAAGATGAGATGCTAGCAGTGCATCCCTGGAGACGCCCAACTAAGTGAATGTCGTTGTTTGGCCGTAACTACGGAATTGGATTTTTCCTGAAAGCATTCATGAACAGGATCAAGACACATGGCCTAAGTGTCAACCCTAAAGATCAACACAAAGCTGGTTGCTCGTTGTTACTGACAGACGTTGTCACACTCACAGGCTTAAATTCAAGGCTTAGTTCCATTTAACCTGGTGACAACTGACGTTAGATAACTTAGACAGTGGTTCAAACCGAAAGGTACCTTTGTTGAAAGCAAGTCATGGAAACTTGAGTTCAAATCTATGAGTTTGTGGGGGATTGTTGAATTTGAATTTTCAAAAGCAGAAACCCACAGATTTGTAACAGCAGCAGCAATTGAATTCACCTTCAATTTTCTTCATTTCATTTGCTATTGAATGTGATTGATTGAGGATCAAAAACCGCAAAACCCATTTTCAATTGTTGTTTTCAATTTACAATTTGAAAAAGAAATTGGATTGCTGCTTTCAATTTGCAATTGAATATGAGTGTAACAGCAATTTCTTTCTTCATTGCTGATTCATTTCGCACGGTTTCTTGTGGGGGGAGATTAATTGCCATTATATTTTCTTTTATGGCTGTACTTTGGGCATGCCTATATAAAGGCATGCCACTTCCCATTTGTAAAAACACAACGACAATCACAATCTCTCTTCCTTTGCGAACTCTCTCCCTCTCTTTCTCGATTTCTATCATTCTTTAAAGATTTGAGCGATCAAGTTTTGATTACGAGCTTCTGAGTGTTTGGTCGAGGTGTTCTTCGGTATAGTGCTAAAAACCAAAAGAACTGTAACCGTCTTATCCTGAGAGAAATTACGTTGCACCCGGTGCACTGCTGTTACGAGGTGTATATTTTCTTCAAGGCAAGCAGTAATTCTGCGATTCGGTTAAAATTAACGATTTCAAAGTGGACTGAAAATTGTTACGATACGATTCTCGTTGTAAGTTTTCAATTTAAATTTCTTGTCAGAAATAGCATTTCTAATTGCTTTTTGTTATTTGTTCCAACGTGGCTTTATTTGCTTTTGATTTCTTAAATCCGATTGTAATATTTCAAAACATCGTTTCGATTGCTTGAAACCAAATATTTTTCCAACATAACCCTTCTCCTTATTTTGTATTAGTAAATAAATAAATTAATATTATACTAATATTATAGTTTACTATATAAAAATTTTTAAAACCTTATTAAAAAATATCTTATCAAACAAGAATAAGAAATTCTTGGTAATAAAAATATTCATTAAAATGAGTATTGCTCATTTATTTTAAATCGTTTATTTTAACTAAAATTCCTGGCAAATTAACAATGTTGAAATGTTATTTGCCTATTTATTTTTAAGAATATAGTGTTCATTCTTTAATTAGTTTAGAGAAATTAGGAATTAATGGCAAATAATTTTCTTCTTTGACAGAGTTTTGCTCTTATGTCTTTTCACAATAGGACTGAAACACTTAGACTATATTTGAATTGATGGATTTGAAGTTTAGATTAGTGTTTATATATTATTCACATTTTATTTATTTTAAATTTTACTATGCCAAGTAAATTATAATAAAAATATCTTCTATCAAATTAATCGTGTTAAAATATTATTTTGTATTTAATCTTTTTATTGGATATATAGTCTGTTTCCTACTTGGTCGTTTACTTGATTCATCCTACTGTCCCCTTGGACTTGATGTTGTCATGTGTGGCGAGTTAGCCAGATAATTCGAGTGAAGTTTGTTCCTCTCAATAAAAAAAAAAAAACAGAAAAAGATAGAGAAGGTATAATAGTGCACATGAGAAAGGAAAAAGAAAAATTGCTTGCTTGCTCAAAACATGGTACCACATCAAATATTTACTAACAAGATAGTAGGAAACAACTACATAGGATCTCTAGGGATCACTTTTAGGCATGAACCAGACATACTTTCCCTGTTTCTGGTTTCCTTAATACATGATTATGATCTAAGTATTACAAACATGCTTGGTTCTATTTACAGTAGGCAAGATTTACTTCCACGGCGAACCCATGAGGCTCATACTTAGAATTACTTGAACGCCACAACTGATATCGACAAATCCATGAACGTTGTTAAGCAGACTCTTTCATTCAGATCATCTTCACTGCTAACTTAACTGCAAAAACAAAGAAGAAAACTTGAGCAAAATCAACCATATAAGAAAAGTATGCAACACATAATGGCATGTAAACTATAGGACAACCTATATCCTTCTCTCCCATTTCTACCCAAAAAGCAACCTTTGTCCTCATCCATTTCACCTCTACTGATTTTTCCCCATATTTAAAAATCAAGAAATATTGAGACCATTTTATTATCCTTTGCATAATTCAAACCCAAAATTCGGACTGATTTCTATTATGCCTTCACGTTCTCAACATTCTAATGGGGAAAGCAATAGGATTATGAATTCCAAGGCCACTTTAAACATGACGGACGCAAGGCAGTTCGGAGTTGAGGCCTACAAGAGAGATAATACTCCAATGTTTTTGTAGATTTATTCTTGGTCTGTTCATTATGTTGGCTTTTGGCCTCATGTTGCTTTCTTAGAAATTTTTGTTTGTCATACATTTGCATTTTGCTACAAATTTTACAAAAACTCCATATATGTCCATATCATTGACATCTAACATTTGAAGGTGTATCACAAAAAAATTTGTTGAAAAATCATTATTACACAATCACACGAAATTCAGAAATCAAATACTGCATACTAAATTGCAAAACAGTCGAGATGCCAATCTCATTATTTGTGTTAAAATCACTTGTATATATATCTTAAAAGACTTTTATCATTTATCAAAATAAAAGATAGTGATGGATGCAATTTGCTAAAAAATAGTGTACTTTTTTGGAAGTCTAAACAAAGATGGTGATGAATGCAATTTGCTAAAAAACAGAAAACTTAATGCAGCTTAAAATTTTCCAAAGAGCTGCAAAAACTGTTTTGAATCCAATTCTTTTTTATGGAAATAAAAATCAATAACAGATTTCCTTGAAAATCCAAAAACGTGACTTATTCATGCATTTATAAAAAATAATTAAATGAATATATGCCCATGAATAATCAAATATAAAAAATATTCTAAACGCTGTAAATTTATTTTAAATAATTTGAAAGAAATTACTGCAATTCAAGCTGATTTTGAGAATTAAAGAAAACCACAGCTGATTTTGAGAATTAAAGAAGACCACCCACAAGAAAAACAAATCTTTGAGTCAAAGAGAAAAATTTATTTTAAGAACTTTACGTGAAAACAAAAGAACACTTGACAAGGAAAACAAATCTTTTGGGCAAAAGAGAGAAACAATTTTCTAGTAATACATTTCAACTTATCAAAACTTTGTGTTCCTTAAAAATCATTGATGAACTCTTGAACGTACATAATAATACTCACAAAAGTTTTACCAAGTAATCTTGAAAAATATATTTTTAATTGGCATCTCGACAACTGTTCCACATTAGCATAGCATTTAATCCCAAAGTTCGCAAATAAAAAATAATTCATGATTGTATAATATAGATGTTCCAACATACTATTCTGTAATACACCTTCAAAAATAAGATGTTAATAACAAGAACTAACATGGTTTTTGTAAATCATACACAAATGTCAAACGTATTAATAACAAAAAGTTTTAAGGCAGCTCATGAAGAAAACCCAACATAATAAACGAACCAAAAATAAATTTACAAAAAGATGAGGTATTTGTTCTCTCATTAAGGTCTCAACTCTATACTTGCATCATTCACATTTTTTAGCAGCCTAAAAAATTCCCTAATCCCATACTTTCCAAACCAGAATGGAGAAAGCACGGCTTTCCAAAGAAATCAGAGCAGCAAATTTTAGGTTTGAATTATACAAAGTATAAAATCAATGGTCTCAACCATTCTTGATTCCAAAATATAGGAGAAAAATCAGCAAAGAAGAATTGATAGGGGCCGTTGGTTGCTTTTCAGTTAGAAACTTGAAGAGAAGACTGAAGATACGTAAGGCTACCATTAGGTTCTAAAATGTCAACAAATTCCCACACAATTCTTATCGATATGAGGTTATCTAGTTTGCACCTAATTGGCAAACCCAATTCAAACTCTAGCCTTCAATCTTTTAATAAACAAGTATGAAAAAACTATACTAACTTATATGCTTCACTTTAATGCATGTGGAGAATGATGTATCAGGTAGGGTGATGCCCTTTGCTAATTGAACGCTATATGTGTTAGGGCTAAAGAAAACCAGATATCACCTCCAACATTAGTTCAATATGGTCCAATTTTTATTTGAAAATCTCTTAAAATTTCACTTTATATGTACGGATAGAAATTCACCAATAAATAAATACTCACCTTACCTAGTCAATGGGTTGTGGGACCCAAAACCTATCGAACAATTTCACAATTTTAATGCAATTAGAAACAAACTTGCAAATAAATATGGGTTTCAGCGAGACTTCAGTGACGGCATTGCCTGCATCAAATTTAGAGTATAGTGCTTTTTTCAACAAATAAAACTTGCAAATAAAAGAATTGATAACAGCAATTCCGTGTGACTCTATTGAATCTCTGTACTTTGTATCAAGACAGAATTACGAACAGACATGGAAGAAAACAACATAGATACAACATTGTAGCACTCTCCAATTAAAAGGCATAAGAACAAATACCGCACTTGATGCACTTGAGAAAAGATATTTTGCTGGCCCATCAATTGAGCAAGTATCAATTGGTTTACGAAGTTCCATTACAGTCCAAAGAGGAAATTGAGATATTTAAAGTCAAGCTCATATTCAGCGAATCACATATATGCATTAAGAAAGAAGATAAGTGAACTTGATCGGCAACAAAGATAATAGCAGGAAAAACAAAGTGTTACTTACTGTTCCTAAAGTAGGTTCATAGTTGCTGATCTAAGTGAAGATACATGTGGGGTCCCATTAGTTTCAAGCAACTGTCTTATGCTAGATTGTGTAAGATAATCGACATGGTGTGACTAACAAAAATCATCATATTTCTAGTATATCCTAGCCCCATATATTAACAACTGCAGCCAAACATTTTCAGAAACAAAGTCCCACGTAAACCAAGGATCATTGGCAGCAATTTATACGGATGGAAAATGAAAATCATGGCCAATACATTCACACAAGCAAAATATATTAACAACTGCAACCAAATATATATTTGTAAATAACTTTTCTGAAACACAACATTCACGCAAGTTATAACATTGCTAGACTCACATTCTTTCCCAACCTAATGGTAGGGAAGATCAGCCAGCGGACAAAGATGACAATCCAATCCAAAGCCTGCAGGTTCTCCTGGCAGATTTGGAAAAACAAAGGTTTTGCCCTAGGAGTTACTATATCATTAACACTCGTGAAAACTTGATTCGAAACAATGATTAACGCATGCATTATTAACAAAGAACACGTAAAAGACCAAAAGATTACCAATTCAATGCCAGTAGTCTCGTCGATTCGAGTCCCTAAACCCAACATAAGTTTCGTTCCCACTCCATCTCTATACGAATCCCCTGTGAAAGCATTTGGATGCAATTAAATAACATTATAAGATGGGAAAAGACCAATGAAATCAGAGCCAAAAAGAAAAAAGGAAAAACTAGACACAGAAAATGCAAGTGGAATAAGCAAAGCCAAATCTGCCTTCAAGAAAGAAGCTCTGAAAAACAAGACTGCCAAAAAATTGACCAGTTTGTGAGTGTAGGCAATATGTTTTAATATCCCTCAAGACACTAGCGATCAAAATGACAACAGGATCACTACTGAATATAATCATATGAAAAAACAACCATACCCAAAGGGAAAAGCCTTCAAAACCTCCAATTCAGAGAGCCATCTTGCCTATTCTCTGAACAAGTTCTGATCCAGCAACAATGTCCACACCAGCATCCTTGTATGTAAGTCCCAGACACTTGTCCGCAGACTGCAGTCGTAATCCAAGACATACAGTAGAGCCCATGTGTAATTGAAATTCAAGAACCTTGAAATAACAAATCGAGACCTTAAAAAAGACAAAAAGGAAAAAGAGTAAGGCCGTAATTTCACAATTCAGTGACACTGAAAAGTACTCGTATTAAATCTTCCGTTGGGAAGACAGACTTCCTTTAACCAAGATACTCTTAAGTTCACAATGCAAGAACCCATAATGCAAGAAACTTAAAAGAACTCTTATGCAATGAGGTGATGTCAGACTCTCAAGAAATACCTTAAGAAAGAACAGATCGAGGCTGAGGGCAGTCGGCGGAGGCGGCCGGACGTCTGAGACGATGTTCAAAAACGCCGCTGTTAAAAAAGAAGGGCATGTCAATGTGAGCGCCCTCTTGCTTTTCTTCTGCACTATTTTTGATTTTTCAAAATCTGGTCGTGGATGTTCCTCTTATATAAATATGCGCCGGCGCGGGGAACACAACGGTAAAGTTTTTTTGTTCTTTTCTTTCTTGAAATCACAACGGTAAAGTTGGGAAGATTAGGTTTCACTGTGGTTTGAGGGTGAGAAAGTGACAGACCCGTGAACAAGATGATGATTTCAAGGGTAAATTGCATTTTTGCCCCTATATTATCATCAAAATGCAAAGAACCCCTATGTTAAAAAAAATAGGTTAAAAATTCGATATTTTTATTAATCTTGTGTAGAACCTTATTCCTGTTAGGATCTGGCGAAGAACGAGAAATATTAAAAAATGCTATATCAATACAATATTATATCATATGATATCAATTAGAAAAATCCGCACCATTTTCGTGTTAATACATTAATATATGACTGGCATGTGTTGAATTAAAATATAATTAAATCATACATAATTTAAAAATATAATCACATATAACCCACACATGTAGGTGAAATAAGTTCCATGTTATAAAAAAAATGGGGTTAAATGCAATTTACTCATCTGATATACGAAATGAGCAAATATCCCCTTATGACAACACATGAAACAATTTACTATTTTATTTTTTATAGACGATTTTTGCTCATTTATATTATGCAATTTGATATTTTCTTTTTACATGTAAGTGTTTATGTAGCGGATGAAAGACTAATTAAAAAAATGTCCAATCAATAAAATCCTCAAATTAAAAAATCTCAATTTTGTCCATCTCACCATATTTTAGCCACTTTTAAAATCGACGATCAGAATCTTGCAATTGTAAAAAATCAATTAATTCGAGGTTACTATTTTGTCACCTCTTATATACATGACAGTAAATGCAATTAAAGTTTAAAAAATCCCACTATTCAATTTCGGCATTGGATCTTCTATTTCATTTTCCTATTTCATCTCCTATTGCTTTTTGAGATGATTGCCGTGTGGATAATCTTAAGTGAGAGAAAATGTGGTGTAAAAATCGTGGGGCAAGAGAGAGAAAATATATAGAAAAAGTAGATCGAAATAAAAAATTAAAAAAGATAAAATCTATGGCAAAGAGATAGAAAATTATCGATAAAAAATAATTAATGATAATTTTAATATTATCACAAATTATATTTATTTAGTGGCAAGAATTATTATTTTATTACAACAATGAATTTTAAAGTTTTATTGAAGATAATTATTTTATAAAAATTATAATTAGTTTCTAATTGTAAAAATTAACTCTTATATTTACCAGTTCAGTAACTCTTGAGAGAGTTAATGGTCGTGAACAAAAAAATAACGCCAAGAGAAGTAGTACAGTTAGTGAGCTGGTAAATACAGGAATTAATTAAGTGAACTAGCAGATATAATTATTTTGTAAAAACTATTCTTTAACTTAAGAAAAAGTATTTTAAATACATTTGAAAAAAAATATATCACATCAACTATAATCATTATATATTATTTTATCTCACAATTAATTATGTATTAAAAAAATATTGATTATACTACAAAAATAATGATTATTTTATATTATTATATCTGTCTTTCATTAACGCGTATTATTATTGAAAATACATTAATAAGTAACTTAAAATCATTATTATTGAAAATATTAATGAGTACGTGAATGTAGCTTTTAAAATAGTATAACATATTTAATATTTTGTAATTGTTGTAAATAAAAAATTTGCATTTTTGGCACAAGAATATCATCTAACTATGAGAATCAAGACGTCATTTATTATTGGACCTAGCCAAGTATTTTCCACACTCAACCAATTACATAATTAACTTAAGAACAGTGTCTCTTTATATCTCAAAATGTAAATAGTTTAGGCTGTAATTACTTGCGAGTAAAATATGTTTGATTGAGATAAGATATTAAAATTATTATTAAATACTTTTTATTGATAATTTTCTATTTTCTTGTAGTAATAAAAAATAAATTTTTGTCTCCTATCTATCGACGGTTGTCATGACGGATAATGGCACATGCGATAGGGAAGACAACAACCATAAAAGTGCCACACATAACTGCTATCATCAATCAGCCTGAGCGCATATATTCCCGTTCTTCCGTGACGCACATTGTCTGCTAGTCTGCCGCACGTAGGGTGCTGCCTGTCGCACAACTTGATGTCGTCTAAACATTGGATGTTGCCTGCACGTGCAACTTCCTACCTTTTGAACGTCGTGTCCTATATGAGTGCATGACATCTGGTCTTACTTCAAATGCATGCGGTCTGTGTGGGCGGCACCTTTCTTTGTTGCAACTCAAGTGCTATCTTCACTAAACTCGGGTACCATTTAGCCAACTCCCGCAACCTTCCATGCAAAGCCCCTATCCACACATACCCACAATCATTCACCACTGTAGAACAAGGCTACGACACCAACGTATTGTTGCTCACACCTCTGCATGGCTAATTGTCACTCTAATACGATGAACCGTCTGCCTTAAACTGGTTCAAAACTTAACTAGCTCGAGTGCCACACCATGCTGGCACCCATGCACACTGACATGCAAACCTGCCATGCCAACGTCTGATAGAGCTTCAAGGGGCTTACAGGAGCATCGTCTAAGACTGATCCGCTATTTGCTTCCAAATATCAAGAATGCTGAGGCATGGCCTTCTCAGGTAGTATAACATGTCCCCTTTCTTCCAGATTACCCCATCTACCATTAACACCCTGTTTTCACAATATTGGTTTCTTCTTTACATGGATGGGAAATCAAAGAGTGTAGCAGGCCTAGCGTAGCGATCGAGGGAGAGAGCGACTTCCTAGTTGGAAGGCGCGAGAGACGACTAATGGGGGGGGGGTTACAGGGGGGTGTCTCCCTTGTTTGGCGTCGTAAACTATATACCAGTGCCCCCTACCAGATTACTATAACTAAACTATATGCCCCAATCCCCTTTAAACGACACTTTTTTGACTACATCATTTTAGAAGCGGGCTCGGGATCTTTAACAATCTATAAGGCAACTCAGAAGACCATGATAGTCTAGAGAAAACTCATAAAGAAAAATTATTCGTAGCTTCCTTGCAAGCAGAATTACCAATCCAGGGCCTTCATCAAATCGAAGTGCTTCTTACACATATCTACGAACTTCGGATGCCATGAAAACGCTGCAGGTGCAGGACAACTTAGAGTATGAAACTTCATCGTCTGAAAAAATTAACTGCGTTTTTTTCTCAATTTTATCGGCGACAAATTTGAGAAGTTTTGCTTAATGATGCCCCCTCCTTGTTTCGAATTTTCCATTTCTTTGTCTGTCCGTCTTTTTTTTTTGTGGTGTGTGGGTGTGGTGTGTGTGTGTGTGTGTGTGCATGCACGTGTGCGGTGTGGGGTGTGTGTGTGTGTGTGCGCATGTGTGTGGGGGGTGTGTGCGTGCGTGTTGGGTGTGTGTGTGGGGGTGTGTGTGTGTTTGGGGTGGGGTGTGTGTGTGTGTGTGTGTGTCACGATAGAACATGTTTTACTTTCATTCTGAACATAGAAGAAGTGAGGTGTTGCTTTTGTCTTCAATGCCAACGAATGCCATCTGCATCTTGTTACATTTGCCATTTTTCTTCAATTTCTAAGTCTTCATTTTTATCTACACAACCTTTTTCCTCATGCAGGATGTCACCAAAGTTTCGCAATATTTTATGCTCATTACGGGTATTGTGTGCCTTTGTGGTCTATTTATGTCATTTGTAACATTTTAGTGTGCTTGCATAGATGTGTATTCTCATTTTTGTTTACCTGATATGAAATATTATTTATTGAAATAAGAGCAATAATAGGACCAGAGAGAGTGCATTGCCCTCTTCTTTTTTCCTTTCAATATATCTCGTTAGCAAGAGTAGTCTTGGATTGATTTAATTTACTAGAGGGGATATAGTAAGGAAAACTGAGTGGAGGATTGATAAAATCTCATAACTGCCTTAGGTGGTTATGATATCTTAACCAATTCTTGAATTAGTTGACAGCGACCATTACAAAATGTTGTAGTTTTGAACCCTGACTTTGGTGTGTTTAGCCATTTTGATTTCCTTCTTGCTAATAGCGGTCTCTATAATTTTTACCCTTGAATCACATGGTAGTTTCTGTGGTATCACCGTGATTTTTGTGCAGTCGCATGGAAGAGGGAGAATGGTGTTTTTGCTCATGAAGAGTACTAGCTTCTACAGTGGGTGATATGTCATGTGCTTTTAGGGTTCCTCTAAACTGCTGCTCAGTGTGCGCTATTCAATCTTTAATCTGGTGATTGATGAGCTTCTTGATGAAAACCACTTTAGCTTAGTAGACAATGCATAGTTTGGTGCGTTTGCTGTTTTTCAGTTTGATGTAATGTATCATTGTAATTGCTTTATTATTTTGGTTGTAACAATTCTGATACTTACTGAGTATGATATGTGTGATTCCGACATGTGATCGGTCCTGTTAGTTGACATATTGTAGTAATGCTTTGTAATTTTATTGAGTTTAAAGTTGCATTACTTGTTGGTTGTTATTCGATGCTTTCGGAGAAGCCTGCTTGTGGGCATCAAGAAGAGCTTAACTATTACTGCTCTATTGAACCCAGTGTTATTATTGGAACAAAGAAAGTTGCAACATTTCCCAGTGTGTTTTACATATGTAATAGTATTAGGGCAATGATTTTTTCATTAATATTATCTAGTTTCTAGATCAACCATTCTGAAAATTAAGATCTATTGTAGCAGGTTTCTGTTGAGATCATGATGTCAATGAATATATTTTTATATGTTCTAATCAGCTACTGCATTTCTTTTTCAATTTTATCGCCACAAACTTGAGAAGTTTTGCTTAATGATGCCCCTCCTTGTTTTGAATTTTTTATTTCCTTGTCTGTCCATCTTTTTTTTTTATGTGGTGTTTGGGTGTCTGTGGGGTGTGCGTGCGTGTGGGAGTGTGTGTGTGTGTTTGTGCATGTGGGGGTGTGTGTGAGTGTGTGTGCGTGTGTGGGGATGTGTGCGTGCGTGTGGGGATGTGTGTGTGTGTGTGTGTGTGTGCGTGGGATGTGTGTGTGTGTGCGTGTGGGGTGTGTGTGTGTGTATGCGTGTGGAGTGTGTGGGTGGGTGTGTGTGTTTGGGGTGGGGTTTGTGTGTGTGTGTCACGATAGAACATGTTTACTTTCATTCTGAAAATAGAAGAAATGAGGTGTTGCTTTTCTCTTCAGCGCCAACGAATGCCATCTACGTTTTGTTATATTTGTCAATCTCATTCAATTTCTAAGTCTTCATTTTTATCTACACAATCTTTTTTCTCGTGCAGGATGTCACCATAATTTCGTAATATTTTATGCTCATTATGGGTATTGTGTGTCTTTGTGGTCTATTTTTGTCATTTGTAATATTTTTGTGTGCTTGCATAGATGTGTATTCTCATTTTTGTTTACCTGATATGAAATAGTATTTATTGAAATAAGAGCAATAACAAGACTGGAGAGAGTGCATTACCCTCTTCTTTTTTTCTTTCAATATATCTCGTTAGCAAAAGTGGTCTTGGATTGATTTAATTTACTAGAGGGGATATAGTAAGGAAAAATGAGTGGAGGATTGATAAAATCTGATAACTGGCTTGGGTGGTTATGATATGCTAACCAATTCTTGAATTGGTTGACAACGACCATTACAAAATGTTGTAGTTTTGAACCCTGACTTTGGTATGTTTAGCCATTTTGATTTCCTTTTTGCTAATAGCGGTCTCTATAATTTTCACCCTTGAATCACATGGTAGTTTCTGTGGCATCACCGTGATTTTTGGGTACTCGCATGGAAGAGGGAGAATGGTGCTTTTGCTCATGAAGAGGACTAGCTTCTACATTGGGTGATATGTCATGTGCTTTTAAGGTTCCTCTAAACTGCTGCTCACTGTGCACTATTCAATCTTTAATCTGGTGATTGATGAGCTTCTTGATGAAAACCACTTTAGCTTAGTAGACAATGCATAGTTTGCTGCATTTGCTGTTTTTCAGTTTGATGTAATGTATTATTATAATTATTTTATTATTTTGGTTGTAACAATTCTGATACTTACTGAGTATGATATGTGTGATTCCGATATGTGATCGGTCCTGTTAGTTGAAATATTGCAGTGATGCTTTGTAATTTTATTAAGTTTAAAGTTATTTTACTTGTTGGTTGCTATTCGATGCTTTGGGAGAAGCCTGCCTGTGGGCATCAAGAAGAGCTTAACTATTACTGCTCTATTGAACCCAGTGTTATTATTGGAGCAAAGAAAGTTGCAACATTTCCCAGTGTGTTTACATATGTAATAGTATTAGGGCAATGATTTTTTCATTAATATTATCTAGTTTCTGGATCAACCTCTCTAAAAATTAAGATCTATTGTAGCAGGTTTCTGTTGAGATCATAATGTCAACAAATATATTTTTATATGTTATAATCAGCTACTGCATTTCTTTTTCAATTTTATAGGCCACAAACTTGAGAAGTTTTGCTTAATGATTCCCCTCCTTGTTTCGAATTTTTTATTCCATCTTTTTTTTTTATGTGGTGTTTGGGTGTCTGTGGGGTGTGTGTTTGTGCATGTGGGGGTGTGTGTGTGTTTGTGCATGTGGGTGTGTGTGTGTGTGTGTGTGCGTATGTGTGGGGTGTAACACCCCCTTTGATACAAGGGCTATATCTACCCTAAACGTCATACTTATAGTAATCCCTGTATTCATATATATAAATGCACATAATCAACTAATCAATTTGCATACGTAATCCCAACATGTCATAGCAAGTATTATCAACCTACAATATTATATATATATATATACATATCAAACACCACAAGGTGATTCACCACAAGTAATCCGTACAATTATATTCTCTCTGTACAAACAAAATGTGAGTTGTACTCTAACTGACTCAGAGGAGAAAACTGCATACTGGCCCGACCTGCCTGAGTATAGCGCGTGGACCTATTCTTCAATAGTCAGACACCTCAAAGTCTATTCCTGAAAGAAAATGTCAGCAGGGGAATGAGCTTGCCACTCAGTAAGCAAATAACTAGTCCTATCTATATATGCATGTCAACCATAGCCCAAACAAGATAAATAAGCAACACGAATGGAATACAATCAATTTAATTCCAATATAATCAACTTTATTACACCACATGACTATCTCATAATGAGACAACTAACCAAACTCCATTTCTCCTAGTTTGTTTACCAGAAGGTGATTTGTGTTTTTCCCACCAACTCAGTCTCACCGTTATATAAATTTAAGTGAACCCCCTTGACAGCCGGCTCATCAATCTCATTTCGCACATAGCATTTTCATTTCGCATCAAAGCTCTTTCATTGCGCACATAGCATTTTCTTTTCGCACATAGCACTTTCTTTTCGCACATAGCACTTTCTTTTTGCACATAGCATTTTCAACACGTCAAGGGGTATTCACACCACAATTATATTCAATTTCCACCACTCCCTCATTTCCACATATCACCATTCTTGTAAGCAACTAGTAACGTAAAATAATATATACATATATTCTAATTTTCAGACATCCACAACATAACATACAACAAACATTATATTGCAACGTATTTCCACATTCCACGTACACAATACCGTCAATCAAATCAAATCATCCATTACTCATATATTTTCAGATAAATCCACGTCAACACGAACCACAAATTCATATAACAATAAAACCACAAATACAGAAAGCATATATAGATAATACTAATTATTTACTTACCTCGACCTTACAACGCTTTTATCTATCCAATAGGTGGTGGTTCGGTCTTTTCACTTTACCCCCATATCCTATAATGAGTTATACCACATACAATTAATATCGAGAATATCGTAATTTCTTTTAAATATAATATTGACTATCATTTGTACAATATCTAATAATTCTTTAATGTTCCATTTCTATCAAAATACAAATCTTCATTTTTCCTCTTTAATAACATAATATTTCTTAAATATAATTTTAAAATCATTTCTATGAATTTTCTACCAATTTATCGTTGCTATATAATTTAATTAAGCAACAATACATAGAATTACATATTTCGTTAATCATTCCGATGGAATTGTGTAAATTAGCTATAATAATAATTAAAGCTAACAAATCTAATATTTTAATTACCCAACTATATCATTTTTATAGCAAATGTGATATTTAATACGATACTAATTTAAATAGCCAAAATCATAAAATACTCTGATTAAATAGTACATCGCTTAATATAAACTATATTTAATAAAAAGACTAATTAAATAATGTAATTATATGAATTAATAAAAATTAAAACATAAATTACCTGTTTCTTCCTTCGCCCGCGAGGAATTGCAAATTTCTGAAGCAGTAACTTTAATATATAAAGTATATCTTACATATATATATATATATATATATATATATATCATGAGAGAGAGGAGAGAGGTGGCGGTGGCCCCCACCCTCATCCTTTTCCTCTTTTCTCACCAAATAATATATGTATTATTATATGTATATATTTATGTATTATATATATAATATTATTATTAATTTATTTATTTAATTAAACTTTTCTCAAAATACCATTTACGTCCTTCCTAATTTTCTTAATTAATATGAATTGTCCCAAAATATTATAACGAACTCCAATTCAATCCGTTCAAATTTTATTATATTTCAATTATAGCCCATAATTTATGTACTAATTAACTAAGTTTCATAAAAATTTACCAATTGATCCCCCAATTATATATTATAATTTTTGGGGCGTCACATGGGGTGTGTGTGTGTGGTGTGTGTGTGTGTGTGGGATGTGTGTGTGGGGTGTGTGTGTGTGTGTGTGTGTGGGGTGTGTGTGTGTGTGTGTATGCATGTGGAGTGTGTCGGTGGGTGTGTGTGTTTGGGATCGGGTGTGTGTGTGTGTGTCATGATAGAACATGTTTACTTTCAGTCTGAATATAGAAGAAATGAGGTGTTGCTTTTGTCTTCAGCGCCAACGAATGCCATCTGCATCTTGTTACATTTGTCATTCTCCTTCAATTTCTAAGTCTTCATTTTTATCTACACAATCTTTTTTCTCGTGCAGGATGTCACCATAGTTTCGTAATATTTTATGCTAATTACTGGTATTGTGTGTCTTTGTGGTGTATTTTTGTCCTTTGTAATATTTTTATGTGATTGCATAGATGTGTATTCTCATTTTTATTTACCTGATATGAAATAGTATTTATTGAAATAAGAGCAATAACAGGACCGGAGAGAGTGCATTGCCCTCTTTTTTTTTTTCTTTTAATAAATCTCGTTAGCAAGAGTGGTCTTGGATTGATTTAATTTACTAGAGGGGATATAGTTAGGAAAAATGAGTGGAGGAATGATAAAATCTGATAACTGCCTTGGGTGGTTATGATATGCTAACCAATTCTTGAATTGGTTGACAACGACCATTACAAAATATTGTAGTTTTGAACCCTCACTTTGGTATGTTTAGCCATTTTGATTTCCTTCCTGCTAATAGCGGTCTCTATAATTTTCACCCTTGAATCACATGGTAGTTTCTGTGGCATCACCGTGATTTTTTGGTAAATGAAAGAGGGAGAATGGTGCTTTTGCTCATGAATAGGACTAGCTTCTACAATGGGTGATATGTCATGTGCTTTTAGGGTTCCTCTAAACTGCTGCTCAGCGTGCTCTATTCAATCTTTAATCTGGTGATTGATGAGCTTCTTGATGAAAACCACTTTAGCTTAGTAGACAATGCATAGTTTGGTGCATTTGCTGTTTTTCAGTTTGATGTAATGTATCATTGTAATTGCTTTATTGTTTTGGTTGTAACAATTCTGATACTTACTGAGTATGATATGTGTGATTCCAACATGTGATCGGTCCTGTTAGTTGAAATATTGCAGTAATGCTTTGTAATTTTATTGAGTTTAAAGTTGCATTACTTGTTGGTTGCTATTCGATGCTTTGGGAGAAGCCTGCCTGTGGGCATCAAGAAGAGCTTAACTATTACTGCTCTATTGAACCCAGTGTTATTATTGGAGCAAAGAAAGTTGCAACATTTCCCAATGTGTTTTACATATGTAATAGTATTAGGGCAATGATTTTTTCATTAATATTATCTAGTTTCTGGATCAACCTCTCTGAAAATTAAGATCTATTGTAGCAGGTTTCTGTTGAGATCATGATGTCAACGAATATATTTTTATATGTTATGATCAGCTACTGCATTTCTTTTTCAATTTTATCGTCCCCAAACTTGAGAAGTTTTACTTAATGATGCCCCTCCTTGTTTCGAACTTTTTATTTCCTTGTTTGTCCATCTTTTTTTTTTATGTGGTGTTTGAGTGTCTGTGGGGTGTGTGTGTGTGCGTGTGGGGTGTGTGTGTGTGTGTGTGTGGGGTGTGTGTGTGTGTGCGCATATATGTGTGTGTGCATGGGGTGTGTGTGTGTGTGTGTGTGCGTGTGGGGTGTGTGTGTGTGTGTGTATGCGTGTGGAGTGTGTGGGTGGGTGTGTGTGTTTGGGGTGGGGTATGTGTGTGTGTGTGTGTGTGTCACGATAGAACATATTTTACTTTCATTTTGAACAGTCTAATACGATGAACAGTCTGCCTTAAACTGGTTCAACACTTAACCAGCTCGAGTGCCACACCATGCTGGCACCCATGCACACTGACAGGCAAATCAGCCATGCCAACGTCTGATAGAGCTTCAAGGGGCTTATAGGAGCATCGTCTAAGGCTGATCCGCCATTTGCTTCCAAATATCAAGAATGCTGAGGCATGGCCTTCTCGGGTAGGCATAACATGGCCCCTTTGTTCCAGATTACCCCGTCCACCATTAACACCCTGTCTTCACAATGTTGGTTTCTTCTTTACATGGATGGGAAATCCTCTCACAGCTATGCGCATGCATTTTGTGGAAAGAGGAGAAATTATTCGTTGCTTCCTTGCAAGTAGAATTATCAATCCAGGGCCTTCATCAAATCGAAGTGCTTCTTACACATATCTACGAACTTCGAATGCCATGAAAACGCTGCAGGTGGAGGACAACTGAATTTGATGATTTTTTACAAAGGCCCAAGTCGGGACCGAAAAACTTTATTATTTTAGAGAGTTTATTAATTTATAGAGTATTAATTTATAGAGGTTTTACTGTATCTTGTTAGCAAGAGTGGTCTTGGATTGATTTAATTTACTAAAGGGGATATAGTAAGGAAAAATGAGTGGAGGATTGATAAAATCTGATAACTGCCTTGGGTGGTTATGATATACTAACCAATTCTTGAAATTGGTTGACAGCGACCATTACAAAATGTTGTAGTTTTGAACCCTGACTTTGGTGTGTTTAGCCATTTTGATTTTCTTCCTACTAATAGCGGTCTCTATAATTTTCACCCATGAATCACATGGTAGTTTCTGTAGCGCTTAGGACAAAGATGAAACTCGTTTTCATTGATGGGACTTTCCCCAGACCAACAGCTGGTTCGGTGATCTTTGAACAATGGAGACGGGTGGATTTAATGGTCACGTCATGGATTTGGAATTCAATTTCCAGAGATTTCGTTGAGTCGTTCATGTACGTTTCTTCCTCACGTGAACTTTGGCTTGAGATTCAAGGTAGATATGGGCGGAGCAATGGCCCTATGGTCTATCAAATTCAACGGGATCTATCACTGACTGCTTATGTGACCAGACTAAATAAAATATGGAACAAATTGTCACCTGGCGCCTAATCCCAAATGCACCTCCGGAGGCTGCACATGTGGTCAAAACAAAGCAATTGCAGAGAGGAATGAGAACACACAATTGATGCAATTAATCATGGAGTTACATGAAAGCTTTGATTATGAAAGAAGCTAGATTTTGATGCAAGAACCTTTGGCAGATTTAGAGCGAGCATTCTCCATGGTTTTCACGGTGGAGAAACAAAGGCAGGTTCACACTGATATAGGAGAAGTCTCAAGACAAATGGTCTACCAGCTCATGTTGAAAGATAACAAGAAGGATGTAGGAGATATGTTCTCAAACAGGAGGAAACCATATTTGAATAAACATAATTTGTTGCGCACCTACTGTCATAAACCTGGTCTTACATAAGACATATGCTTCCAGGTTCATGGAGAGCAAAACTGGTACAAGTACAAGTAGAAGGAACAAGCAATCGAAATTTTGTTGCTGCAGCAACACTGGATGAAAGGGCAACATCTGTAGATACCACCACTACCGAACTTTGCTTGTCACAAAATAAAGAAGAGTTTGCTGGTAATACCTCTGGACCATCTGAAAATGATTCGGACTGTTGGATAATTGATTGCAGGGCTACTAACCATATATGTGAAATATTCAACTTTATCATTCATACACGAAGCCTCCACACACCAAATACATTCACTTGCCTGGTGGTTCCATGAAGCTTGCATCATACGTTGGCATTGTTCACTTAAATGACCATGTCACACACACGCAAGTCTTTATATTCCTTCTTTCTCTACCAACTTGTTATTTGTCAGCCAGTTATGTCATCACAACGCTTATACTTTTCAGTTCCCTAAAGCTAAGTGCTTATTGCAGGACCAAGTTACGAAAGGAGCTTGGTTGAAGGGACTGCTCCCAAGAATCTCTACATTGTTAGACAGTGCCTTAAAACATATGCTTTTCCTCCCTCTGTGCATTGCAATATTGCATGTTCTAGCTCAGTTCAATGTGATGTACAAACCTGGCACAATAGACTGGGACATTCTTTTAAACGTAATGAAACATATTCCAATCTGTGCTTTCACTAATGTCGATCTTGATGTACCCTGTGATGTGTGTCACAAAGCCAAACAAACTAATGACATTTCTTTCCAGTGAATCACAATCTGAAGCACCCTTTCATCTTATACATTTAGATGTTTGGGGCCATTATACAACCTATACAATTTAAAAGTGCAACTATGTCCTCACAATTCTAGATGATTACAGTCGCTCCTTGTAGACTTACCTCTTGAGACACAAATCCTAAGTTGCTTCCACTCTCAAGTATTTCTTCTCCATGATCAATAACCAATTTGCCATAAATATAAAAGTCATAAGGACGGACAATGGTTCTGAATTCCTCAACAACGACTGCCACACTCTTTGTCAAGATCTAGGTGTCATCCATCAAACTTCTTGCACATATACACCTCAGCAAAATGGGAGAATTGAACGCAAACATAAATAACTTCTAAATGTTACTAGAGCCTTGCTATACCAAGCCTCCTACAGTTCTAGGGTGATTGATTCTCACAGCAAACCTACTTAATCAATAGAACACCTTCAAAGCTCTTCACAGCAAAGTGGACCTAGCCAAGTATTTTCCACACTCAACCAATTACATAATTAACTTAAGAACAGTGTCTCTTTATATCTCAAAATGTAAATAGTTTAGGCTGTAATTACTTGCGAGTAAAATATGTTTGATTGAGATAAGATATTAAAATTATGATTAAATACTTTTTATTGATAATTTTCTATTTTCTTGTAGTAATAAAAAATAAATTTTTATCTCCTATCTATCGACGGTTGTCATGAGGGATAATGGCACATGCAACAGGGAAGACAACAACCATAAAAGCGCCACACATAACTGCTATCATCAATCAGCCTGAGCGCATATATTCCCGTTCTTCCGCGATGCACATTGTCTGCTAGTCTGCCGCACGTAGGGTGCTGCCTGCCGCACAACTTGATGTCATCTAAACATTGGATGTTGCCTGCGCGTGCAACTTCCTGCCTTTTGAACGTCGTGTCCTACATAAGTGCATGACATCCGGTCTCACTGCAAATGCATGCGGCCTGTGTGGGCGGCACCTTTCTTTGTTGCAACTCAAGTGCTATCTTCACTAAACTCGGGTACCATTTACCCAACCCCCGCAACCTTCCATGCAAAGCCCCTATCCACACATACCCACAATCATTCACCACTGTAGAACAAGGCTACGACACCAACGTATTGTTGCTCACACCTCTGCACAGCTAATCGTCACTCTAATACGATGAACAGTCTGCCTTAAACTGGTTCAACACTTAACCAGCTCTAGTGCCACACCATGCTGGCACCCATGCACACTGACAGGCAAACCTGCCATGCCAACGTCTGATAGAGCTTCAAGGGGCTTATAGGAGCATCGTCTAAGGCTGATCCGCCATTTGCTTCCAAATATCAAGAATGCTGAGGCATGGCCTTCTCGGGTAGTATAACATGGCCCCTTTGTTCCAGATTACCCCGTCCACCATTAACACCTTGTCTTCACAATATTGGTTTCTTCTTTACATGGATGGGAAATCCTCTCACAGCTACGCGCATGCATTTTGTGGAAAGAGGAGAAATTATTCGTTGCTTCCTTGCAAGCAGAATTATCAATCCAGGGCCTTCATCAAATCGAAGTGCTTCTTTCACATATCTACGAACTTCGGATGCCATGAAAACGCTGCAGGTGCAGGACAACCGAGAGTATGAAACTTCATCGTCTGAAAAAATTGACTGCATTTTTTTCTCAATTTTATCGGCCACAAATTTGAGAAGTTTTGCTTAATGATGCCCCCTCCTTGTTTCGAATTTTCCATTTCCTTGTCTGTCCGTCTTTTTTTTGTGGTGTGTGGGTGTGGTGTGTGTGTGTGTGTGCATGCACGTGTGCGGTGTGGGGTGTGTGTGTGTGCGCATGTGTGTGGGGGGTGTGTGCGTGCGTGTTGGGTGTTTGTGTGTGTGTGTATGCGTGTGGAGTGTGTGGGGGTGTGTGTGTGTTTGGGGTGGGGTGTGTGAGTGTGTGTGTCACGATAGGACATGTTTTACTTTCATTTTGAACATAGAAGAAGTGAGGTGTTGCTTTTATCTTCAGCGCCAACGAATGTCATCTGCGTCTTGTTACATTTGCCATCCTCCTTCAATTTCTAAGTCTTCATTTTTATCTACACAACCTTTTTTCTTGTGCAGGATATCACCATAGTTTTGCAATATTTTATACTCATTACGGGTATTGTGTGTCTTTGTGGTCTATTTATGTCCTTTGTAATATTTTTGTGTGCTTGCATAGATGTGTATCCTCATTTTTGTTACCTGATATTAAAGAGTATTTATTGAAATAAGAGCAATAACAGGATAGGAGAGAGTGTATTGCCCTCTTCTTTTTTCCTTTCAATATATCTCGTTAGCAAGAGTGGTCTTGGATTGATTTACTTTACTAGAGGGGATATAGTAAGGAAAAATGAGTGGAGGATTGATAAAATCTGATAACTGACTTAGGTGGTTATGATATGCTAACCAATTCTTGAATTGGTTGTCAGCGACCATTACGAAATGTTGTAGTTTTGAACTTGACTTTGGTGTGTTTAGCCATATTGATTTCCTTCCTGCTAATAGTGGTCTCTATAATTTTCACCCTTGAATCACATGGTAGTTTCTGTAGCTTCACCGCGATTTTTGGATACTCGCATGGAAGAGGGAGAATGGTGCTTTTGCTCAAGAACAATTAATCAGTTATATATGTTGTAGCTGATGCTTGACTCATACTTGTGCTTACATGTGGCTTACTGTTTATTAGGTAAACAATTAATCAATACGTGGACTCTGAGCATTTTTTTTTCCATTGCTCAGCTAAGGTACAGTTGGACTTCAATACATTCATTTATATCATATTTGTTTTTCCAGGCAAATGAGGTATGTGCTTGATGTGATAACCAAAGGAAGACTAGTTCGTATTTTTGTTCCTTCTCTTACAACATAGTTCATCAATCAATATGACCTTTGCTCAGAATTATTGAATTGATTGTTTCCCATATTGTTATTCCTGTAGCTAAAGCATATTCCAAGTAAATAATTGCAATACTCAAATCTTATTAAAATTTGAACCCTTTCAATAGATTAAGAGATGTCTTAATTGACTTTAACTATTTGTGGCGGCTATAGAGCTTGGTAAGTTATCCACTCTGCTCTTTTTGTCTGGATCCAACCTCAGATCAAATGATATTTTTAGATGATGGATTCCATGAGCAGCAGCAGCAACAACAACAAACACTAGCCTGAAGATGATGAAACCATGAAGAAGACGACACTAATATTGTAGACGCAAGATGAAGTCGCTATTGTCACACGCTTGTTTTATTTTTTCACTTCTTACGTCTGATGTGTATGCTGATTCATTTATTCTCATGTCTATTCGGCCACGTCATTACTTAGTCAGTTAATCTGTTAGTGATAGTTATAGGAGCTCATTTGTATATAAATCACAATCATCTTCTTCCTCATTGATATATACACGAATTCACAGAAAACAGAGCTTGAATGTTCATTTTCATGGCTTCCACTGTGTCATATCTCTTCAAGTTCAAACTTTAACATGGTATTAGAGCCTTCCTTGTGAAGATCTCGGGGTGATAAACCAATTTTACTTCAATGGCGCATAGAGAATTGCTGAATTATGGCGGATTCGATTGTGAGTCCGAGCAGCAAAGGTGCTGCAGAACAATTGGAAAGAGATGCACTATATATACATATCCCTCTAAGAATTCGAGCTTGACACTACCCCCTTCTCCGTTAGACGGAACAAACTTTCTACCATGGAGTCGCTCCGTTTATGTAGCGCTTGGGACAAAGATGAAACTCGGTTTCATTGATGGGACTTTCCCCAGACCAACAGCTGGTTTGGTGATCTTTGAACAATGGAGACGGGTGGATTTAATGGTCACGTCATGGATTTGGAATTCAATTTCCAGAGATTTTGTTGAGTCGTTCATGTACGTATCTTCCTCACGTGAACTTTGGCTTGAGATTCAAGGTAGATATGGGCGGAGCAATGGCCCTATGGTCTACCAAATTCAACGGGATCTATCACTGACTGCTTATGTGATCAGACTTAATAAAATATGGAACAAATTGTCGTACCTGGCGCCTAATCCCAAATGCACCTCTGGAGGCTGCACATGTGGTTAAACAAAGCAATTGCAGAGAGGAATGAGAACACACAATTGATGCAATTACTCATGGAGTTACATGAAAGCTTTGATTATGAAAGAAGCTAGATTTTGATGCAAGAACCTTTGGCAAATTTAGAGCGAGCATTCTCCATGGTTTTCACGGTGGAGAAACAAAGGCAGGTTCACACTGATATAGGAGAACTCTCAAGACAAATGGTCTACCAGCTCATGTTGAAAGATAACAAGAAGGATGTAGGAGATATGTTCTCAAACAGGAGGAAACCATATTTGAATAAACATAATTTGTTGCGCACCTACTGTCATAAACCTGGTCTTACATAAGACACATGCTTCCAGGTTCATGGAGAGCAAAACTGGTACAAGTACAAGTAAAAGGAACAAGCAATCGAATTTTTGTTGCTGCAGCAACACTGGATGAAAGGGCAACATCTGTAGATACCACCACTACCGAACTTTGCTTGTCACAAAATACAGAAGAGTTTACTGGTAATACCTCTGGACCATCTGAAAATGATTCGGACTATTGGATAATTGATTGCAGGGCTACTAACCATATATGTGAAACATTCAACTTTTTCATTCATACACTAAGCCTCCACACACCAAATACATTCACTTGCCTGGTGGTTCCATGAAGCTTGCATCATACGTTGGCATTGTTCACTTAAATGACCATGTCACACACACGCAAGTCTTTATATTCCTTCTTTCTCTACCAACTTGTTATTTGTCAGCCAGTTATGTCATCACAACGCTTATACTTTTCAGTTCCCTAAAGCTAAGTGCTTATTGCAGGACCAAGTTACGAAAGGAGCTTGGTTGAAGGGACTGCTCCCAAGAATCTCTACATTGTTAGACAGTGCCTTAAAACATATGCTTTTCCTCCCTCTGTGCATTGCAATATTGCATGTTCTAGCTCAGTTCAATGTGAAGTACAAACCTGGCACAATAGACTGGGACATTCTTTTAAACGTAATGAAACATATTCCAATCTGTGCTTTCACTAATGTCGATCTTGATGTACCCTGTGATGTGTGTCACAAAGCCAAACAAACTAATGACATTTCTTTCCAGTGAATCACAATCTGAAGCACCCTTTCATCTTATACATTTAGATGTTTGGGGCCATTATACAACCTATACAATTTAAAAGTGCAACTATGTCCTCACAATTCTAGATGATTACAGTCGCTCCTTGTAGACTTACCTCTTGAGACACAAATCCTAAGTTGCTTCCACTCTCAAGTATTTCTTCTCCATGATCAATAACCAATTTGCCATAAATATAAAAGTCATAAGGACGGACAATGGTTCTGAATTCCTCAACGACTGCCACACTCTTTGTCAAGATCTAGGTGTCATCCATCAAACTTCTTGCACATATACACCTCAGCAAAATGGGAGAATTGAACACAAACATAAATAACTTCTAAATGTTACTAGAGCCTTGCTATACCAAGCCTCCTACAGTTCTAGGGTGATTCATTCTCACAGCAACCTACTTAATCAATAGAACACCTTCAAAGCTCCTCCACTAGAAAAGTCTCTTTGAACAATTAATAGATCACAGTCCCTCTCACACTCATCTTTGTGCCTTTGGTTGCCTTTGCTATGCCAGTAATGTGGATCCTCACAAGTCTAACTTTCATCCTAGGGCTCTCAAGTGCATTCTGTTAGGGTATGCCATGACCTAGAAAGCATATAAACTCTATGACTTGGATAAAAACCGTATTATCATCTCTAGAGATGTTCACTTCCATGAACATTACTTTCTTTTTTCTACCCTGTTTCTCTCTCTTCTCTTAGTCTCTGTCCTTTTCCTTTAGTTCCCCCTTATACTGATGATGTTGTCTGTGATCCTACTGCACTTTTCACCCATTTCCCGCAGTTTCTCTGGCTCCTGTGTCCCTTCTGTTTCTCCTCTTGCTCCTCAACCACCTGCACCTCCTCTTCGTCGTTCCACAAAAAATACTCAATGTCCTCCTTGGCTTAATGATTTTATATGTTCTGACCATGTACCTCCTTCTTTACACTCCACCACTCCTGCATTTAAGTTGTTTGTAGCCTCGTTATCTGTTTTGTAGGAGCCCAAGTCTTTTTTTGAGGCCATCCAGCATGAAGAATAGAGGGAGGCCATGAAAAATGAGCTACAGGCCTTAGAGCACAACAACACTTGGAAGCTTGCCCCTTTTTTGCCTGGTAAACGGGCAATTGGTTGTAAATGGATCTTCAAGACAAAGCTTAGAGATGATGGCCAAAATAGTTTTAGAGAAAAATTATATATATATATATATATATATATATAAACATGTGTGAGAGTAAATAAAAAAGAATGTACTTTTTTAGGGGAAATTATTGTAATAATGCAAAGAAAAAGAAAGTTACAAGAGTGGGGTGGTTTTGGAGGTGTTTAAAAAGTAGGCAGCACCGCTGCTGCTATTTTTTATAATTATACTGTTTTTTTAAAATTCTTAACAAGTAAAAGAATATTATTTATTTTAATTCTTAACAAATAAAAGGATTTATGCTATATTTTGAACAGTTACGAAACATAAAAAATAAAAAATAAGATAGAATTATGGAACAATCACATCATTATGGGCATCAACTGTGGAGTGTTAGGCTGTGGCCCACTGCTAGCAATTTTCAGCCCACATGCGATAATTGGAAACTAGCATTCCACCTTTTGAAAATCAGTATTTTCAGCCCAATTTAAGGAATGTTATTTGTTCCAACGTGGCTTTATTTGCTTTTAATTTCTAAAATCCGATTGTAATATTTCAAAATATCGTTTCGATTGCTTGAAACCAAATATTTTTCCAACATAACCCTTCTCCTTATTTTGTATTAATAAATAAATAAATTAATATTATACTAATATAGTTTAGTATATAAAAATTTTTAAAACCTTATTAAAAAATATTTTATCAATCAAGAATAAGAAATTTTCTTGTTAATAAAAATATTCATTAAAACGATTATTGCTCATTTATTTTAAATTGTTTATTTTAAATAAATTCCTAGCAAATTAACAACGTTGAAATGTTATTTGCCTATTTATTTTTAAGAATATAGTGTTCATTCTTTAATTAGTTTAGAGAAATTAGGAATTAATGGCAAATAATTTTCTTCTTTAACAGAGTTTGCTCTTATGTCTTTTCACAATAGGACTGAAACACTTAGACTATATTTGAATTGATGGATTTGAAGTTTAGATTAGTGTTTATATATTATTCACATTTTATTTATTTTAAATATTTTGGAAGTGACTTTGTCACTTACAACATCGAGGATGATCCGATAACTTTCAAAGATGCTATGGCTTCTTCAGAAGCCAAGCAGTGGAAAGAAGCTGTCAAAAGTGAGATGGACTCCATTGTTTCTAATGGAACGTGGGTGCTAGTCGATCTTCCTCCGGGGTGTACTACTATTGGGTGTAAGTGGATTTTTAAAAGGAAACTGAAACCTGATGGGACCATAGATAAGTTTAAAGCCAGATTGGTGGCTAAAGGGTTTAAACAAAAGGAGGGAATAGACTATTTCGATACCTATTCTCCGGTAGCTCGATTGACTACAATCCGGATGCTTATAGCAATTGCTTCGGTGTATAATCTCTCAATTCATCAGATGGATGTGAAAACAGCCTTCTTGTATGGTGAACTCGAGGAAGAGATTTATATGGAACAACCTGAGGGGTTTGTAGCTCATGGTAACGAGCATAAAGTTTGTAAACTTGTTAAGTCTCTATATGGACTTAAACAAGCACCCAAACAGTGGCATGAAAAGTTTGATAAAACTATTCTTGCGTTCGGCTTCACTGTAAATGAGAATGATAAATGCATATACTGCAAGGTTAAAGGAGATAAACTGATAATTCTATGTCTGTATGTGGATGATATTCTATTAATAGGGTCATGTCTAGATATTATTATCGAAACCAAGTCATTTTTTAAAAATAAGTTTGAAATGAAGGATATGGGTGAGGCTAATGTGATTCTTGGCATCAAGTTGACTCGGTCAACTGATGGAATAGCCATTTCTCAGTCTCATTATGTTGAGAAGATAATTGAGAAATTTGGTTATCAAAACAGCAGAATTGCTAAAACACCATATGATCCTTCTGTAGCTTTATTCAAAAATGAAAGTGGTGTTTCGGTTGCACAGCTAAGGTATTCCCAAATTATTGGGAGCTTACAGTATCTGGCAAATGGCACGAGACCAGATATATCTTTTTCTATCTCTAAGCTGGCTAGATATACTAGTTGCCCTGATAAAACTAATTGGGGTGCCTTGGATAGAGTACTAAGGTACCTAAAGGGCACGGTGTCACTGACCATACATTATGGCAGATTCCCTGTTGTTCTTGAGAGATATAATGATGCTAGCTGGATAGCCAAAAACTCCGGGAGTAATAGGTGCTCAGGATATGTTTTTACCTTAGGTGGGGGCGCAGTCTCCTGGAAGTCTGCAAAACAGACTTTGATAACCCAGTCTACGTTTGAAGCCGAGTTATGTGCGTTAGATACGAATGGTACCGAGGCAGAATGGCTATTTTGGTTGTTATCACAACTTCCCGTTGTAAATCAGCCTCTTTCACCAATTGTTGTACATTATGATAGCCAAACTACAATAGCAAAGGTGAGGAGTCGTAAATACAATCAAAAGACCAAACGACACATCCAAGTTAGACTAAAATCTATAAGGGCATTAGTGTCAGACAGAGTAATAGGCATTGACTTTGTGGGAACAAAGGACAATGTGGCTGATCCTTTGACGAAAGGATTGAATCTGTCGCAAGTTTATAAGTCCAGATTGGAGATGAGACTGAAAACCTATGAGTGATATATCTACGACGGCAACCCAACCTTTTGAGTGGAGATCCCATAAAAAAAGTTCAATGTGGTATCAACAAGTCGTAAGGGTATGTTAGAGCACCAAATAGACTGATACTTTGTATCTGGAGTCTATCCCCTGAAATTCTAGAAGGTGCTGCTACTGCAAGTATAGTAAGAGTTCATCTCTGAATGGGGTCAAGTCTTATAAGACGAGATGCTAGCAGTGCATCCTTGGAGACACCCAACTAAGTGAATCTCGTTGTTTGGCCGTAACTAAGGAATTGGGTTTTTCCTGAAAGCATTCATGAACAGGATCAAGACACATGGCCTAAGTGTCAACCCTAAAGATCAACACAAAGCTGGTTGCTCGTTGTTACTGACAGACGTTGTCACACTCACAGGCTTAAATTCAAGGCTTAGTTCCATTTAACCTGGTGACAACTGACGTTAGATAACTTAGACAGTGGTTCAAACCGAAAGGTACCTTTGTTGAAAGCAAGTCATGAAAACTTGAGTTCAAATCTATGAGTTGTGGGGGATTGTTGAATTTGAATTTTCAAAAGCAGAAACCCACAGATTTGTAACAGCAGCAGCAATTGAATTCACCTTCAATTTTCTTCATTTCATTTGCTATTGAATGTGCTTGATTGAGGATCAAAAACCGCAAAACCCATTTTCAATTGTTGTTTTCAATTTACAATTTGAAAAAGAAATTGAATTGCTGCTTTCAATTTGCAATTGAATATGAGTGTAACAGCAATTTCTTTCTTCATTGCTGATTCATTTCGCACGGTTTCTTGTGGGGGGAGATTAATTGCCATTATATTTTCTTTTATGGCTGTACTTTGGGCATGCCTATATAAAGGCATGCCACTTCCCATTTGTAAAAACACAACCACAATCACAATCTCTCTTCCTTTGCGAACTCTCTCCGTCTCTTTCTCGATTTCTATCATTCTTTAAAGATTTGAGCGATCAAGTTTTGATTACGAGCTTCTGAGTGTTTGGTCGAGGTGTTCTTCGGTATAGTGCTAAAAACCAAAAGAACTGTAACCGTCTTATCTTGAGAGAAATTACATTACACCCGGTGCACTGCTGATACGAGGCGTATATTTTCTTCAAGGCAAGCAGTAATTCTGCGATTCGGTTAAAATTAATGATTTCAAAGTGGACTGGAAATTGTTACGATACGATTCTCGTTGTAAGTTTTCAATTTAAATTTCTTGTCAGAAATAGCATTTCTAATTGCTTTTTGTTATTTGTTCCAACGTGGCTTTATTTGCTTTTGATTTCTTAAATCCGATTGTAATATTTCAAAACATCGTTTCGATTGCTTGAAACCAAATATTTTTCCAACATAACCCTTCTCCTTATTTTGTATTAGTAAATAAATAAATTAATATTATAGTTTACTATATAAAAAATTTTAAAACCTTATTAAAAAATATCTTATCAAACAAGAATAAGAAATTTTCTTGGTAATAAAAATATTCATTAAAATGAGTATTGCTCATTTATTTTAAATTGTTTACTTTAAATAAAATTCCTAGCAAATTAACAACGTTGAAATGTTGTTTGCCTATTTATTTTTAAGAATATAGTGTTCATTCTTTAATTAGTTTAGAGAAATTAGGAATTAATGGCAAATAATTTTCTTCTTTGACAGAGTTTTGCTCTTATGTCTTTTCACAATAGGACTGAAACACTTAGACTATATTTGAATTGATGGATTTGAACTTTAGATTAGTGTTTATATATTATTCGCATTTTATTTATTTTAAATTTTACTATGCCAAGTAAATTATAATAAAAATATCTTCTATCAAATTAATCGTGTTAAAATATTATTTTGTATTTAATCTTTTTATTGGATATATAGTCTGTTTCCTACTTGGTCGTTTACTTGATTCATCCTACTGTCCCCTTGGACTTGATGTTGTCATGTGTGGCGAGTTAGCCAGATAATTCGAGTGAAGTTTGTTCCTCTCAATAAAAAAAAAAAAACAGAAAAAGATAGAGAAGGTATAATAGTGCACATGAGAAAGGAAAAAGAAAAATTGCTTGCTTGCTCAAAACATGGTACCACATCAAATATTTACTAACAAGATAGTAGGAAACAACTACATAGGATCTCTAGGGATCACTTTTAGGCATGAACCAGACATACTTTCCCTGTTTCTGGTTTCCTTAATACATGATTATGATCTAAGTATTACAAACATGCTTGGTTCTATTTACAGTAGGCAAGATTTACTTCCACGGCGAACCCATGAGGCTCATACTTAGAATTACTTGAACGCCACAACTGATATCGACAAATCCATGAACGTTGTTAAGCAGACTCTTTCATTCAGATCATCTTCACTGCTAACTTAACTGCAAAAACAAAGAAGAAAACTTGAGCAAAATCAACCATATAAGAAAAGTATGCAACACATAATGCCATGTAAACTATAGGACAACCTATATCCTTCTCTGCCATTTCTACCCAAAAAGCAACCTTTGTCCCCATCCATTTCACCTCTACTGATTTTTTCCCATATTTAAAAATCAAGAAATATTGAGACCATTTTATTATCCTTTGCATAATTCAAACCCAAAATTCGGACTGATTTCTATTATGCCTTCACGTTCTCAACATTCTAATGGGGAAAGCAATAGGATTATGAATTCCAAGGCCACTTTAAACATGACGGACGCAAGGCAGTTCGGAGTTGAGGCCTACAAGAGAGATAATACTCCAATGTTTTTGTAGATTTATTCTTGGTCTGTTCATTATGTTGGCTTTTGGCCTCATGTTGCTTTCTTAGAAATTTTTGTTTGTCATACATTTGCATTTTTGTACAAATTTTACAAAAACTCCATATATGTCCATATCATTGACATCTAACATTTGAAGGTGTATCACAAAAAATTTGTTGAAAAATCATTATTACACAATCACACGAAATTCAGAAATCAAATACTGCATACTAAATTGCAAAACAGTCGAGATGCCAATCTCATTATTTGTGTTAAAATCACTTGTATATATATCTTAAAAGACTTTTATCATTTATCAAAATAAAAGATAGTGATGGATGCAATTTGCTAAAAAATAGTGTACTTTTTTGGAAGTCTAAACAAAGATGGTGATGAATGCAATTTGCTAAAAAACAGAAAACTTAATGCAGCTTAAAATTTTCCAAAGAGCTGCAAAAACTGTTTTGAATCCAATTCTTTTTTATGGAAATAAAAATCAATAACAGATTTCCTTGAAAATCCAAAAACGTGACTTATTCATGCATTTATCAAAAATAATTAAATGAATATATGCCCATGAATAATCAAATACAAAAAATATTCTAAACGCTGTAAATTTATTTTAAATAATTTGAAAGAAATTACTGCAATTCAAGCTGATTTTGAGAATTAAAGAAGACCACAGCAGATTTTGAGAATTAAAGAAGACCACAGCTGATTTTGAGAATTAAAGAAGACCACCCACAAGAAAAACAAATCTTTGAGTCAAAGAGAAAAATTTATTTTAAGAACTTTACGTGAAAACAAAAGAACACTTGACAAGGAAAACAAATCTTTTGGGCAAAAGAGAGAAACAATTTTCTAGTAATACATTTCAACTTATCAAAACTTTGTGTTCCTTAAAAATCATTGATGAACTCTTGAACGTATATAATAATACTCACAAAAGTTTTACCAAGTAATCTTGAAAAATATATTTTTAATTGGCATCTCGACAACTGTTCCACATTAGCATAGCATTTAATCCCAAAGTTCGCAAATAAAAAATAATTCATGATTGTATAATATAGATGTTCCAACATACTATTCTGTAATACACCTTCAAAAATAAGATGTTAATAACAAGAACTAACATGGTTTCCGTAAATCATACACAAATGTCAAACGTATTAACAACAAAAAGTTTTAAGGCAGCTCATGAAGAAAACCCAACATAATAAACGAACCAAAAATAAATTTACAAAAAGATGAGGTATTTGTTCTCTCATTAAGGTCTCAACTCTATACTTGCATCATTCACATTTTTGAGCAGCCTAAAAAATCCCTAATCCCATACTTTCCAGACCAGAATGGAGAAAGCACGGCTTTCCAAAGAAATCAGAGCAGCAAATTTTAGATTTGAATTATACAAAGTATAAAATCAATGGTCTCAACCATTCTTGATTCCAAAATATAGGAGAAAAATCAGCAAAGAAGAATTGATAGGGGCCGTTGGTTGCTTTTCAGTTAGAAACTTGAAGAGAAGACTATGAAGATACGTAAGGCTACCATTAGGTTCTAAAATGTCAACAAATTCCCACACAATTCTTATCGATATGAGGTTATCTAGTTTGCACCTAATTGGCAAACCCAATTCAAACTCTAGCCTTCAATCTTTTAATAAACAAGTATGAAAAACCTATACTAACTTATATGCTTCACTTTAATGCATGTGGAGAATGATGTATCAGGTAGGGTGATGCCCTTTGCTAATTGAACGCTATATGTGTTAGGGCTAAAGAAAACCAGATATCACCTCCAACATTAGTTCAATATGGTCCAATTTTTATTTGAAAATCTCTTAAAATTTCACTTTATATGTACGGATTCACCAATAAATAAATACTCACCTTACCTAGTCAATGGGTTGTGGGACCCAAAACCTATCGAACAATTTCACAATTTTAATGCAATTAGAAACAAACTTGCAAATAAATATGGGTTTCAGCGAGACTTCAGTGACGGCATTGCCTGCATCAAATTTAGAGTATAGTGCTTTTTTCAACAAATAAAACTTGCAAATAAAAGAATTGATAACAGCAATTCCGTGTGACTCTATTGAATCTCTGTACTTTGTATCAAGACAGAATTACGAACAGACATGGAAGAAAACAACATAGATACAACATTGTAGCACTCTCCAATTAAAAGGCATAAGAACAAATACCGCACTTGATGCACTTGAGAAAAGATATTTTGCTGGCCCATCAATTGAGCAAGTATCAATTGGTTTACGAAGTTCCAATACAGTCCAAAGAGGAAATTGAGATATTTAAAGTCAAGCTCATATTCAGCGAATCACATATATGCATTAAGAAAGAAGATAAGTGAACTTGATCGGCAACAAAGATAATAGCAGGAAAAACAAAGTGTTACTTACTGTTCCTAAAGTAGGTTCATAGTTGCTGATCTAAGTGAAGATACATGTGGGGTCCCATTAGTTTCAAGCAACTGTCTTATGCTAGATTGTGTAAGATAATCGACATGGTGTGACTAACAAAAATCATCATATTTCTAGTATAGCCTAGCCCCATATATTAACAACTGCAGCCAAACATTTTCAGAAACAAAGTCCCACGTAGACCAAGGATCATTGGCAGCAATTTATACGGATGGAAAATGAAAATCATGGCCAATACATTCACACAAGCAAAATATATTAACAACTGCAACCAAATATATTAGTAAATAACTTTTCTGAAACACAACATTCATGCAAATTATAACATTGCTAGACTCACATTCTTTCCCAACCTAATGGTAGGGAAGATCAGCCAGCGGACAAAGATGACAATCCAATCCAAAGCCTGCAGGTTCTCCTGGCAGATTTGGAAAAACAAAGGTTTTGCCCTAGGAGTTACTATATCATTAACACTCGTGAAAACTTGATTCGAAACAATGATTAACGCATGCATCATTAACAAAGAACATGTAAAAGACCAAAAGATTACCAATTCAATGCCAGTAGTCTCGTCGATTCGAGTCCCTAAACCCAACATAAGTTTCGTTCCCACTCCATCTCTATACGAATCCCCTGCGAAAGCATTTGGATGCAATTAAATAACATTATAAGATGGGAAAAGACCAATGAAATCAGAGCCAAAAAGAAAAAAGGAAAAGCTAGACACAGAAAATGCAAGTGGAATAAGCAAAGCCAAATCTGCCTTCAAGAAAGAAGCTCTGAAAAACAAGACTGCCAAAAAATTGACTAGTTTGCGAGTGTAGGCAATATGTATTAATATCCCTCAAGACACTAGCGATCAAAATGACAACAGGATCATTACTGAATATAATCATATCAAAAAACAACCATACCCAAAGGGAAAAGCCTTCAAAACCTCCAAAACCTCCAATTCAGAGAGCCATCTTGCCTATTCTCTGAACAAGTTCTGATCCAGCAACAATGTCCACACCAGCATCCTTGTATGTAAGTCCCAGACACTTGTCCGCAGACTGCAGTCGTAATCCAAGACATACAATAGAACCCATGTGTAATTGAAATTCAAGAACCTTGAAATAACAAATCGAGACCTTAAAAAAGACAAAAAGGAGAAAGAGTAAGGCCGTAATTTCACAATTCAGTGACACTGAAAAGTACTCATATTAAATCTTCCGTTGGGAAGACAGACTTCCTTTAACCAAGATACTCTTAAGTTCACAATGCAAGAACCCATAATGCAAGAAACTTAAAAGAACTCTTATGCAATGAGGTGATGTCAGACTCTCAAGAAATACCTTAAGAAAGAACAGATCGAGGCTGAGGGCAGTCGGCGGAGGCGGCCGGACGTCTGAGACGATGTTCAAAAACGCCGCTGTTAAAAAAGAAGGGCATGTCAATGTGAGCGCCCTCTTGCTTTTCTTCTGCACTATTTTTGATTTTTCAAAATCTGGTCGTGGATGTTCCTCTTATATAACTATGCGCCGGCGCGGGGAACACAACGGTAAAGTTTTTTTGTTCTTTTCTTTCTTGAAATCACAACGGTAAAGTTGGGAAGATTAGGTTTCACTGTGGTTTGAGGGTGAGAAGTGACAGACCCGTGAACAAGAATATGATTTCAAGGGTAAATTGCATTTTTGCCCCTGTATTATCATCAAAATGCAAAGAACCCCTATATTAAAAAAAATAGGTTAAAAATTCAATGTTTTTATTAATCTTGTGTAGAACCTTATTCCTCTTAGGATATGGCGAAGAGCGAGAAATATTAAAAAATGCTATATTAATACAATATTATATCATATGATATCAATTAGAAAAATCCGCACCATTGTCGTGTTAATACATTAATATATGTCTGGCATGTGTTGAATTAAAATATAATTAAATCATACATAATTTAAAAATATAATCACATGTAACCCACACATGTAGGTGAAATAAGTGCATGTTATAAAAAAAATGGGGTTAAATGCAATTTACTCATCTGATATACGAAATGAGCAAATATCCTCTTATGACAACACATGAAACAATTTACTATTTTATTTTTTATAGAGGATTTTTTGCTCATTTATATTATTCGATTTGATATTTTTTTTTTTACATGTAAGTGTTTATGTAGCGGATGAAAGACTAATTAAAAAAATGTCCAATCAATAAAATCCTCAAATTAAAAAATCTCAATTTTGTCCATCTCACCATATTTTAGCCACTTTTAAAATCGACGATCAGAATCTTGCAATTATAAAAAATCAATTAATTCGAGGTTACTATTTTGCCACCTCTTATATACATGACAGTAAATGCAATTAAAGTTTAAAAAATCCCACTATTCAATTTCGGCATTGGATCTTCTATTTCATTTTCCTATTTCATCTCCTATTGCTTTTTGAGATGATTGCCGTGTGGATAATCTTAAGTGAGAGAAAATGTGGTGTAAAAATCGTGGGGCAAGAGAGAGAAAATATATAGAAAAAGTAGATCGAAATAAAAAATTAAAAAAGATAAAATCTATGGCAAAGAGATAGAAAATTATCGATAAAAAATAATTAATGATAATTTTAATATTATCACAAATTATATTTATTTAGTGGCAAGAATTATTATTTTATTACAACAATGAATTTTAAAGTTTTATTGAAGATAATTATTTTATAAAAATTATAATTAGTTTCTAATTGTAAAAATTAACTCTTATATTTACCAGTTCAGTAACTCTTGAGAGAGTTAATGGTCGTGAACAAAAAAATAACGCCAAGAGAGGTAGTACAGTTAGTGAGCTGGTAAATACAGGAGTTAATTAAGTGAACTAGCAGATATAATTATTTTGTAAAAACTATTCTTTAACTTAAGAAAAAGTATTTTAAATACATTTGAAAAAAATATATCACATCAACTATAATCATTATATATTATTTTATCTCACAATTAATTATGTATTAAAAAAATATTGATTATACTACAAAAATAATGATTATTTTATATTATTATATCTGTCTTTCATTAACGCGTATTATTATTGAAAATACATTAATAAGTAACTTAAAATCATTATTATTGAAAATATTAATGAGTACGTGAATGTAGCTTTTAAAATAGTATAACATATTTAATATTTTGTAATTGTTGTAAATAAAAAATTTACATTTTTGGCACAAGAATATCATCTAACTATGAGAATCAAGATGTCATTTATTATTGGACCTAGCCAAGTATTTTCCACACTCAACCAATTACATAATTAACTTAAGAACAGTGTCTCTTTATATCTCAAAATGTAAATAGTTTAGGCTGTAATTACTTGCGAGTAAAATATATTTGATTGAGATAAGATATTAAAATTATGATTAAATACTTTTTATTGATAATTTTCTATTTTCTTGTAGTAATAAAAAACAAATTTTTGTCTCCTATCTATCGACGGTTGTCATGAGGGATAATGGTACATGTGACAGGGAAGACAACAACCATAAAAGTGCCACACATAACTGCTATCATCAATAAGCCTGAGCGCATATATTCCCGTTCTTCCGCGACACACATTGTCTGCTAGTCTGCCGCACGTAGGGTGTTGCCTGCCGCACAACTTGATGTCGTCTAAACATTAGATGTTGCCTGCGCGTGCAACTTCCTGCCTTTTGAACGTCGTGTCCTACATGAGTGCATGACATCCGGTCTTACTGCAAATGCATGCGGCCTGTGTGGGCGGCACCTTTCTTTGTTGCAACTCAAGTGCTATCTTCACTAAACTCGGGTACCATTTAGCCAACCCCCGCAACCTTCCATGCAAAGCCCCTATCCACACATACCCACAATCATTCACCACTGTAGAACAAGGCTACGACACCAACGTATTGTTGCTCACACCTCTGCATGGCTAATCGTCACTCTAATACGATGAACAGTCTGTCTTAAATTGGTTCAACACTTAACTAGCTCGAGTGCCACACCATGCTGGCACCCATGCACACTGACAGGCAAACCTGCCATGCCAACGTCTGATAGAGCTTCAAGGGGCTTACAGGAACATCGTGTAAGACTGATCCGCCATTTGCTTCCAAATATCAAGAATGCTGAGGCATGGCCTTCTCAGGTAGTATAACATGTCCCCTTTCTTCCAGATTACCCCATCCACCATTAACACCCTGTCTTCACAATATTGGTTTCTTCTTTACATGGATGGAAAATCAAAGAGTGTAGCAGGCCTAGCGTAGCGATCGAGGGAGAAAGCGGCTTCCTAGTTGGAAAGCGCGAGAGACCGACTAACGGGGGGGGGGGGGGGGTTACAGGGGGGTGTCCCCCTTGTTTGGCGTCGTAAACTATATACCAGTGCCCCCTACCAGATTACTATAACTAAACTATATGCCCTAATCCCCTTTAAATGACACTTTTTTGCCAAAGAAAAAAGGAAAAGCTAGACACAGAAAATGCAAGTGGAATAAGCAAAGCCAAATCTGCCTTCAAGAAAGAAGCTCTGAAAAACAAGACTGCCAAAAAATTGACCAGTTTGTGAGTGTAGGCAATATGTATTAATATCCCTCAAGACACTAGCGATCAAAATGACAACAGGATCACTACTGAATATAATCATATGAAAAAACAACCATACCCAAAGGGAAAAGCCTTCAAAACCTCCAATTCAGAGAGCCATCTTGCCTATTCTCTGAACAAGTTCTGATCCAGCAACAATGTCCACACCAGCATCCTTGTATGTAAGTCCCAGACACTTGTCCGCAGACTGCAGTCGTAATCCAAGACATACAGTAGAGCCCATGTGTAATTGAAATTCAAGAACCTTGAAATAACAAATCGAGACCTTAAAAAAGACAAAAAGGAAAAAGAGTAAGGCCGTAATTTCACAATTCAGTGACACTGAAAAGTACTCGTATTAAATCTTCCGTTGGGAAGACAGACTTCCTTTAACCAAGATACTCTTAAGTTCACAATGCAAGAACCCATAATGCAAGAAACTTAAAAGAACTCTTATGCAATGAGGTGATGTCAGACTCTCAAGAAATACCTTAAGAAAGAACAGATCGAGGCTGAGGGCAGTCGGCGGAGGCGGCCGGACGTCTGAGACGATGTTCAAAAACGCCGCTGTTAAAAAAGAAGGGCATGTCAATGTGAGCGCCCTCTTGCTTTTCTTCTGCACTATTTTTGATTTTTCAAAATCTGGTCGTGGATGTTCCTCTTATATAAATATGCGCCGGCGCGGGGAACACAACGGTAAAGTTTTTTTGTTCTTTTCTTTCTTGAAATCACAACGGTAAAGTTGGGAAGATTAGGTTTCACTGTGGTTTGAGGGTGAGAAAGTGACAGACCCGTGAACAAGATGATGATTTCAAGGGTAAATTGCATTTTTGCCCCTGTATTATCATCAAAATGCAAAGAACCCCTATATTAAAAAAAATAGGTGAAAAATTCGATGTTTTTATTAATCTTGTGTAGAACCTTATTCCTGTTAGGATCTGGCGAAGAACGAGAAATATTAAAAAATGGAAAAATTGCATAATACCCCCCTGTGTTATGCTAAAATTGCACAAAACTTACCTATGTTAAATAAATGGCCATAAAAGACCTTGTGAATTTTGAAACCCTGCAAAAAAGACCCCCTCCGTCCAAATGAGAGTAGGGCTGTACACGCGGTGGAAATGAGAGTAGGGCTTTTTTTTTATCCTATTTCAGCTTTTTTGATAGTACAATAGTCCAAAATACCCTTCTCCTTCATTATATATACAACTAAATATCCCCTCACAAACATACTACAAAAATAGGATTTTAAGTGAGCAAATTTTCGATTTGTCCCTTTTGTTTGAATATAAATAAAAATCATATATTACAAATTAAATAAAATTATTATTTAATTTAATATATTTTCATATTTATTTATAAAATATACTAAATCAATATAACAATCCTACAATTATATCAGATTTTCTTAACTTTTATAAAATGTTATATCATTTATCAAATTAAACTATTATTTAATTTAAATGTATTTTAATATTTATTTTAAAATATACTAAATAAATATAAAAATACCTAAAATTTATATCAATTTTTTAACCTTTATAATATTATACTAAAACTATTAATATATATTTAAATTAAGCATTTACTATTTTTTATTATTTTAAAATTTTATTAAATTAAATACTTTACTAAATTATTATTTTATTTAAATATATTTTAATATTTGTTTATAAAATATACTAAATAAATACAAAAATACTTAAAAATTATATCATTTTTTTAACTTATATAAAATATTATATTTCAATTATTAATATATATTTAAATTAAACATTTAATATTTTTTATTATTATTTTTTAATTTTGATAAATTAAATAATTTTATTAATTTTTATTTATTAATTCTTCTCCGTCGTCTTCTCCGACGCCGACGAGTCGCCGGCGGTGATAAAAATGGGCAATCTTGGTCTCATTGGAATCGTCTCGTTGAGAGGAGTCGAACGGTGGTAGTCTCAGGCCGTGATTCGTCAAGACGGCGGCGAATCGACGCAACAAACATCACGGCAGAAATAAATTTAAAAGTTTTGGAACTCAGCAAAAACTTGATGAAAATGAGAAAGGTTGGTCTCGTTCGAATCTTCACGTCGAGGCGAATCTATTGGCGGTGGTCCCAGGCCAGAATTCATCCGAACGACGACGAATCGAAGCCAAGAAGCTTTGACGGTCGTGCTCAAAGCCCAGTCTTTCCGGTTGATGAAAGTTCAAATTGATGGTATGGATATCTTCGTCTTGAGGAGAGGATTCCAATGGTATAAGCCATGGTCGAAAATTCTTTCAGACGAGGATGGAATCATAGAGAGAAGATTCGGAGTGAAATAGTATATATAATATATATATACGATATATATAATGTATATATAAATAAATATAAATAAAAATATATTTAAATGACTTAAGATCTGGACCGTTTATTTTTTACATTTAAATATCAATGGTTGTTATAAGAAGGGTATAACGGTCAATTTAACAAAAATTTAACGCTGTTAGGGTTCATCTAACGGAATGGGAGAGTATGCAACAATTTGGAAAACATAGGGGATTTTTTGCCTATTCTTTTAACACAGGGGGTTTTTAGCTAAATTTTAAAAACACAGGAGGGTTTTATGCAATTTTCCCTTAAAAAATGCTATATCAATACAATATTATATCATATGATATCAATTAGAAAAATCCGCACCATTGTCGTGTTAATACATTAATATATGACTGGCATGTGTTGAATTAAAATATAATTAAATCATACATAATTTAAAAATATAATCACATATAACCCACACATGTAGGTGAAATAAGTGCCATGTTATAAAAAAAATGGGGTTAAATGCAATTTACTCATCTGATATACGAAATGAGCAAATATCCCCTTATGACAACACATGACACAATTTACTATTTTATTTTTTATAGAGGATTTTTTGCTCATTTATATTATGCAATTTGATATTTTCCTTTTACATGTAAGTGTTTATGTAGCGGATGAAAGACTAATTAAAAAAATGTCCAATCAATAAAATCCTCAAATTAAAAAATCTCAATTTTGTCCATCTCACCATATTTTAGCCACTTTTAAAATCGACGATCAGAATCTTGCAATTGTAAAAAATCAATTAATTTGAGGTTACTATTTTGTCACCTCTTATATACATGACAGTAAATGCAATTAAAGTTTAAAAAATCCCACTATTCAATTTCGGCATTGGATCTTCTATTTCATTTTCCTATTTCATCTCCTATTGCTTTTTGGGATGATTGCCGTGGATAATCTTAAGTGAGAGAAAATGTGGTGTAAAAATCGTGGGGCAAGAGAGAGAAAATATATAGAAAAAGTAGATCGAAATAAAAAATTAAAAAAGATAAAATCTATGGCAAAGAGATAGAAAATTATCGATAAAAGATAATTAATGATAATTTTAATATTATCACAAATTATATTTATTTAGTGGCAAGAATTATTATTTTATTACAACAATGAATTTTAAAGTTTTATTGAAGATAATTATTTTATAAAAATTATAATTAGTTTCTAATTGTAAAAATTAACTCTTATATTTACCAGTTCAGTAACTCTTGAGAGAGTTAATGGTCGTGAACAAAAAAATAACGCCAAGAGAGGTAGTACAGTTAGTGAGCTGGTAAATACAGGAGTTAATTAAGTGAACTAGCAGATATAATTATTTTGTAAAAACTATTCTTTAACTTAAGAAAAAGTATTTTAAATACATTTGAAAAAAATATATCACATCAACTATAATCATTATATATTATTTTATCTCACAATTAATTATGTATTAAAAAAATATTGATTATACTACAAAAATAATAATTATTTTATATTATTATATCTGTCTTTCATTAACGCGTATTATTATTGAAAATACATTAATAAGTAACTTAAAATCATTATTATTGAAAATATTAATGAGTACGTGAATGTAGCTTTTAAAATAGTATAACATATTTAATATTTTGTAATTGTTGTAAATAAAAAATTTGCATTTTTGGCACAAGAATATCATCTAACTATGAAAATCAAGACGTCATTTATTATTGGACCTAGCCAAGTATTTTCCACACTCAACCAATTACATAATTAACTTAAGAACAGTGTCTCTTTATATCTCAAAATGTAAATAGTTTAGGCTGTAATTACTTGCGAGTAAAATATGTTTGATTGAGATAAGATATTAAAATTATTATTAAATACTTTTTATTGATAATTTTCTATTTTCTTGTAGTAATAAAAAATAAATTTTTGTCTCCTATCTATCGACGGTTGTCATGAGGGATAATGGCACATGCGATAGGGAAGACAACAACTATAAAAGTGCCACACATAACTGCTATCATCAATCAGCCTGAGCGCATATATTCCCGTTCTTCCGTGACGCACATTGTCTGCTAGTCTGCCGCACGTAGGGTGCTGCCTGTCGCACAACTTGATGTCGTCTAAACATTGGATGTTGCCTGCACGTGCAGCTTCCTGCCTTTTGAACGTCGTGTCCTATATGAGTGCATGACATCTGGTCTTACTTCAAATGCATGCGGTCTGTGTGGGCGGCACCTTTCTTTGTTGCAACTCAAGTGCTATCTTCACTAAACTCGGGTACCATTTAGCCAACTCCCGCAACCTTCCATGCAAAGCCCCTATCCACACATACCCACAATCATTCACCACTGTAGAACAAGGCTACGACACCAACGTATTGTTGCTCACACCTCTGCATGGCTAATTGTCACTCTAATACGATGAACCGTCTGCCTTAAACTGGTTCAAAACTTAACCAGCTCGAGTGCCACACCATGCTGGCACCCATGCACACTGACAGGCAAACCTGCCATGCCAACGTCTGATAGAGCTTCAAGGGGCTTACAGGAGCATCGTCTAAGACTGATCCGCCATTTGCTTCCAAATATCAAGAATGCTGAGGCATGGCTTTCTCAGGTAGTATAACATGTCCCCTTTCTTCCAGATTACCCCATCTACCATTAACACCCTGTTTTCACAATATTGGTTTCTTCTTTACATGGATGGGAAATCAAAGAGTGTAGCAGGCCTAGCATAGCGATCGAGGGAGAGAGCGACTTCCTAGTTGGAAGGCGCGAGAGACGACTAATGGGGGGAGGGGGGTTACAGGGGGGTGTCTCCCTTGTTTGGCGTCGTAAACTATATACCAGTGCCCCCTACCAGATTACTATAACTAAACTATATGCCCCAATCCCCTTTAAACGACACTTTTTTGACTACATCATTTTAGAAGCGGGCTCGGGATCTTTAACAATCTATAAGGCAACTCAGAAGACCATGATAGTTTAGAGAAAACTCATAAAGAAAAATTATTCGTAGCTTCCTTGCAAGCAGAATTACCAATCCAGGGCCTTCATCAAATCAAAGTGCTTCTTACACATATCTACGAACTTCGGATGCCATGAAAACGCTGCAGGTGCAGGACAACTGAGAGTATGAAACTTCATCGTCTGAAAAAATTGACTGCGTTTTTTTCTCAATTTTATCGGCCACAAATTTGAGAAGTTTTGCTTAATGATGCCCCCTCCTTGTTTTGAATTTTTGATTTCCTTGTCTGTCCGTCTTTTTTTTTTGTGGTGTGTGGGTGTGGTGTGTGTGTGTGTGTGTGTGCATGCACGTGTGCGGTGTGGGGTGTGTGTGTGTGCGCATGTGTGTGGGTGGTGTGTGCGTGCGTGTTGGGTGTGTGTGTGTGTGTATGCGTGTGGAGTGTGTGGGGGTATCACCATAGTTTTGCAATATTCTATACTCATTACGGGTATTGTGTGTCTTTATGGTCTATTTATGTCCTTTGTAATATTTTTGTGTGCTTGCATAGATGTGTATCCTCATTTTTGTTTACTTGATATTAAAGAGTATTTATTGAAATAAGAGCAATAACAGGATAGGAGAGAGTGTATTACCCTCTTTTTTTTTCCTTTCAATATATCTCGTTAGCAAGAGTGGTCTTGGATTGATTTAATTTACTAGAGGGGATATAGTAAGGAAAAATGAGTGGAGGATTGATAAAAGCTGATAACTGCCTTGGGTGGTTATGATATGCTAACCAATTCTTGAATTGGTTGACAGCGACCATTAGAAAATGTTGTAGTTTTGAACCCTGACTTTGGTGTGTTTAGCCATTTTGATTTTCTTCCTGCTAATAGCGGTCTCTATAATTTTCACCCTTGAATCACATGGTAGTTTCTGTGGCATCACCGTGATTTTTGGGTACTCGCATAGAAGAGGGAGAATGGTGCTTTTGCTTAAGAACAATTAATTAGTTATATATGTTGTAGCTGATGCTTGACTCATGCTTGTGCTTACATGTGGCTTACTGTTTATCAGGTAAAGAACTAATCATTTACCTCCCCAAGTTTTTGCTATTTTCCTGCCTTCAGGTACTTATTGGCAGTTTTATACATATTTGAGTGGTAACAGTTTCCTAGTAATGCAGTTTTGGTATTGCAGAAACCAGGATATTAGGCCTATAAGTTGTTAAATTTGTGGTGTTGCTCGATAAATGGTACAGTAGTTCCTGTGGCTCTTCTTCAGAAAGTGAATGATTCATTTACTGGAAGGAGACACTAGTTTTAAATTTTTGGAAGGGAGGTAAGTTTCATGAAGTAATCAAAATTCATTACAAGTTTTTATGCTAACTTTGTTAAAGGTTGAAGTGTCTTGTGTGATTTATGTTTCTTGTCGCTTGGGCTTTTGCTGAAATGCCTTAGTAAATACAAAGCTAACCTAGTGCTAATTGCTTTCTGTTAACCATCCTATGTATTCATAGCATTTTGGATTTTTGTTTACTTTCTGATCTCATATTGCTTTTGAGCAGTATGGGTAGTTGGATTACCTTGAAGGTACGTTTCTATTTTTTTTTATTTTCTTTTAAGGAATTGAAGGCACTTTTTTGAATTAGGTAAATTGCAGGAACTGAAGCGCAGGCGAAGAAAGAGGAAGAGGAGAAGAGGAGGGGGAGGAGTCACCATCATTCAGATGATGATTCTGCTGATCTGCGGCATAAAAGGAGGAATAGGAAGGCGTATTCAAACTCTAATTCCGATGTCAGTGCTTCAAATGATTCACGAGTGGTTAGGGGCGAGAAGCGGTCTAAGAAAAAGTGTAGGAAACATCGCCATGAAGAGGACTAGCTTCTACAGTGGGTGATATGTCATGTGCTTTTAGGGTTTCTCGAAACTGTTGCTCAGTGTGCGCTATTCAATCTTTAATCTGGTGATTGATGAACTTCTTGATGAAAACCACTTTAGCTTAGTAGACAATGCATTAGTTTGGTGCATTTGCTGTTTTTCAGTTTGATGTAATGTATCATTGTAATTGCTTTATTATTTTGGTTGTAACAATTCTGATACTTACTGAGTATGATATTTGTGATTCCGACATGTGATCGGTCCTGTTAGTTGACATATTGTAGTAATGCTTTGTAATTTTATTGAGTTTAAAGTTGCATTACTTGTTGGTTGTTATTCGATGCTTTCGGAGAAGCCTGCCTGTGGGCATCAAGAAGAGCTTAACTATTACTGCTCTATTGAACCCAGTGTTATTATTGGAACAAATAAAGTTGCAATATTTCCCAGTGTGTTTTACATATGTAATAGTATTAGGGCAATGATTTTTTCATTAATATTATCTAGTTTCTAGATCAACCTTTTTGAAAATTAAGATCTATTGTAGCAGGTTTCTGTTGAGATCATGATGTCAACGAATATATTTTTATATGTTCTAATCAGCTACTGCATTTCTTTTTCAATTTTATCGCCACAAACTTGAGAAGTTTTGCTTAATGATGCCCCTCCTTGTTTTGAATTTTTTATTTCCTTGTCTGTCCATCTTTTTTTTTTATGTGGTGTTTGGGTGTCTGTGGGGTGTGTGCGTGCGTGTGGGAGTGTGTGTGTGTTTGTGCATGTGGGGGTGTGTGTGAGTGTGTGTGCGTGTGTGGGGATGTGTGCGTGCGTGTGGGGTGTGTGTGTGTGTGTGTGTGTGTGCGTGGGATGTGTGTGTGTGTGTGCGTGTGGGGTGTGTGTGTGTGTGCGTGTGGGGTGTGTGTGTGTGTATGCGTGTGGAGTGTGTGGGTGGGTGTGTGTGTTTGGGGTGGGGTTTGTGTGTGTGTGTCACGATAGAACATGTTTACTTTCATTATGAAAATAGAAGAAATGAGGTGTTGCTTTTCTCTTCAGCGCCAACGAATGCCATCTGCGTTTTGTTATATTTGTCAATCTCATTCAATTTCTAAGTCTTCATTTTTATCTACACAACCTTTTTTCTCGTGCAGGATGTCACCATAATTTCGTAATATTTTATGCTCATTATGCGTATTGTGTGTCTTTGTGGTCTATTTTTGTCATTTGTAACATTTTTGTGTGCTTGCATAGATGTGTATTCTCATTTTTGTTTACCTGATATGAAATAGTATTTATTGAAATAAGAGCAATAACAAGACTGGAGAGAGTGCATTACCCTCTTCTTTTTTTCTTTCAATATATCTCGTTAGCAAAAGTGGTCTTGGATTGATTTAATTTATTAGAGGGGATATAGTAAGAAAAAATGAGTGGAGGATTGATAAAATCTGATAATTGCCTTGGGTGGTTATGATATGCTAACCAATTCTTGAATTGGTTGACAACGACCATTACAAAATGTTGTAGTTTTGAACCCTGACTTTGGTATGTTTAGCCATTTTGATTTCCTTTCTGCTAATAGCGGTCTCTATAATTTTCACCCTTGAATCACATGGTAGTTTCTGTGGCATCACCGTGATTTTTGGGTACTCGCATGGAAGAGGGAGAATGGTGCTTTTGCTCATGAAGAGGACTAGCTTCTACAGTGGGTGATATGTCATGTGCTTTTAAGGTTCTTCTAAACTGCTGCTCACTGTGCACTATTCAATCTTTAATCTGGTGATTGATGAGCTTCTTGATGAAAACCACTTTAGCTTAGTAGACAATGCATAGTTTGCTGCATTTGCTGTTTTTCAGTTTGATGTAATGTATCATTATAATTGTTTTATTATTTTGGTTGTAACAATTCTGATACTTACTGAGTATGATATGTGTGATTCCGATATGTGATCGGTCCTGTTAGTTGAAATATTGCAGTGATGCTTTGTAATTTTATTAAGTTTAAAGTTATTTTATTTGTTGGTTGCTATTCGATGCTTTGGGAGAAGCCTGCCTGTGGGCATCAAGAAGAGCTTAACTATTACTGCTCTATTGAACCCAGTGTTATTATTGGAGCAAAGAAAGTTGCAACATTTCCCAGTGTGTTTACATATGTAATAGTATTAGGGCAATGATTTTTTTATTAATATTATCTAATTTCTGGATCAACCTCTCTAAAAATTAAGATCTATTGTAGCAGGTTTCTGTTGAGATCATAATGTCAACAAATATATTTTTATATGTTATAATCAGCTACTGCATTTCTTTTTCAATTTTATAGGCCACAAACTTGAGAAGTTTTGCTTAATGATTCCCCTCCTTGTTTCGAATTTTTTATTCCATCTTTTTTTTAATGTGGTGTTTGGGTGTCTGTGGGGTGTGTGTTTGTGCATGTGGGGGTGTGTGTGTGTTTGTGCATGTGTGTGTGTGTGTGTGTGTGTGTGTGTGTGTGTGCGTATGTGTGGGGTGTAACACCCCCTTTGATACAAGGGCTATATCTACCCTAAACGTCATACTTATAGTAATCCCTGTATTCATATATATAAATGCACATAATCAACTAATCAATTTGCATACGTAATCCCAACATGTCATAGCAAGTATTATCAACCTACAATATTATATATATATATACATATCAAACACCACAAGGTGATTCACCACAAGTAATCCGTACAATTATATTCTCTCTGTACAAACAAAATGTGAGTTGTACTCTAACTGACTCAGAGGAGAAAACTGCATACTGGCCCGACCTGCCTGAGTATAGCGCGTGGACCTATTCTTCAATAGTCAGACACCTCAAAGTCTATTCCTGAAAGAAAATGTCAGCAGGGGAATGAGCCTGCCACTCAGTAAGCAAATAACTAGTCCTATCTATATATGCATGTCAACCATAGCCCAAACAAGATAAATAAGCAACACGAATGGAATACAATCAATTTAATTCCAATATAATCAACTTTATTACACCACATGACTATCTCATAATGAGACAACTAACCAAACTCCATTTCTCCTAGTTTGCTTACCAGAAGGTGATTTGTGTTTTTCCCACCAACTCAGTCTCACCGTTATATAAATTTAAGTGAACCCCCTTGACAGCCGGCTCATCAATCTCATTTCGCACATAGCATTTTCATTTCGCATCAAAGCTCTTTCATTGCGCACATAGCATTTTCTTTTCGCACATAGCACTTTCTTTTCGCACATAGCACTTTCTTTTTGCACATAGCATTTTCAACACGTCAAGGGGTATTCACACCACAATTATATTCAATTTCCACCACTCCCTCATTTCCACATATCACCATTCTTGTAAGCAACTAGTAACGTAAAATAATATATACATATATTCTAATTTTCAGACATCCACAACATAACATACAACAAACATAATATTGCAACGTATTTCCACATTCCACGTACACAATACCGTCAATCAAATCAAATCATCCATTACTCATATATTTTCAGATAAATCCATGTCAACACGAACCACAAATTCATATAACAATAAAACCACAAATACAGAAAGCATATATAGATAATACTAATTATTTACTTACCTCGACCTTACAACGCTTTTATCTATCCAATAGGTGGTGGTTCGGTCTTTTCACTTTACCCCCATATCCTATAATGAGTTATACCACATACAATTAATATCGAGAATATCGTAATTTCTTTTAAATATAATATTGACTATCATTTGTACAATATCTAATAATTCTTTAATGTTCCATTTCTATCAAAATACAAATCTTCATTTTTCCTCTTTAATAACATAATATTTCTTAAATATAATTTTAAAATCATTTCTATGAATTTTCTACCAATTTATCGTTGCTATATAATTTAATTAAGCAACAATACATAGAATTACATATTTCGTTAATCATTCCGATGGAATTGTGTAAATTAGCTATAATAATAATTAAAGCTAACAAATCTAATATTTTAATTACCCAACTATATCATTTTTATAGCAAATGTGATATTTAATACGATACTAATTTAAATAGCCAAAATCATAAAATACTCTGATTAAATAGTACATCGCTTAATATAAACTATATTTAATAAAAAGACTAATTAAATAATGTAATTATATGAATTAATAAAAATTAAAACATAAATTACCTGTTTCTTCCTTCGCCCGCGAGGAATTGCAAATTTCTGAAGCAGTAACTTTAATATATAAAGTATATCTTACATATATATATATATATATATATATATATATCATGAGAGAGAGGAGAGAGGTGGCGGTGGCCCCCACCCTCATCCTTTTCCTCTTTTCTCACCAAATAATATATGTATTATTATATGTATATATTTATGTATTATATATATAATATTATTATTAATTTATTTATTTAATTAAACTTTTCTCAAAATACCATTTACGTCCTTCCTAATTTTCTTAATTAATATGAATTGTCCCAAAATATTATAACGAACTCCAATTCAATCCGTTCAAATTTTATTATATTCCAATTATAACCCATAATTTATGTACTAATTAACTAAGTTTCATAAAAATTTACCAATTGATCCCCCAATTATATATTATAATTTTTGGGGCGTCACATGGGGTGTGTGTGTGGTGTGTGTGTGTGTGTGTGGGATGTGTGTGTGGGGTGTGTGTGTGTGTGTGTATGCATGTGGAGTGTGTTGGTGGGTGTGTGTGTTTGGGATGGGGTGTGTGTGTGTGTGTCATGATACAACATGTTTACTTTCAGTCTGAATATAGAAGAAATGAGGTGTTGCTTTTGTCTTCAGCGCCAACGAATGCCATCTGCATCTTGTTACATTTGTCATTCTCCTTCAATTTCTAAGTCTTCATTTTTATCTACACAATCTTTTTTCTCGTGCAGGATGTCACCATAGTTTCGTAATATTTTATGCTAATTACTGGTATTGTGTGTCTTTGTGGTGTATTTTTGTCCTTTGTAATATTTTTGTGTGATTGCATAGATGTGTATTCTCATTTTTATTTACCTGATATGAAATAGTATTTATTGAAATAAGAGCAATAACAGGACCGGAGAGAGTGCATTGCCCTCTTTTTTTTTCTTTTAATAAATCTCGTTAGCAAGAGTGGTCTTGGATTGATTTAATTTACTAGAGGGATATAGTTAGGAAAAATGAGTGGAGGATTGATAAAATCTGATAACTGCCTTGGGTGGTTATGATATGCTAACCAATTCTTGAATTGGTTGACAACGACCATTACAACATATTGTAGTTTTGAACCCTCACTTTGGTATGTTTAGCCATTTTGATTTCCTTCCTGCTAATAGCGGTCTCTATAATTTTCACCCTTGAATCACATGGTAGTTTCTGTGGCATCACCGTGATTTTTGGGTAAATGGAAGAGGGAGAATGGTGCTTTTGCTCATGAATAGGACTAGCTTCTACAATGGGTGATATGTCATGTGCTTTTAGGGTTCCTCTAAACTGCTGCTCAGCGTGCTCTATTCAATCTTTAATCGGGTGATTGATGAGCTTCTTGATGAAAACCACTTTAGCTTAGTAGACAATGCATAGTTTGGTGCATTTGCTGTTTTTCAGTTTGATGTAATGTATCATTGTAATTGCTTTATTATTTTGGTTGTAACAATTCTGATACTTACTGAGTATGATATGTGTGATTCCGACATGTGATCGGTCCTGTTAGTTGAAATATTGCAGTAATGCTTTGTAATTTTATTGAGTTTAAAGTTGCATTACTTATTGGTTGCTATTCGATGCTTTGGGAGAAGCCTGCCTGTGGGCATCAAGAAGAGCTTAACTATTACTGCTCTATTGAACCCAGTGTTATTATTGGAGCAAAGAAAGTTGCAACATTTCCCAGTGTGTTTTACATATGTAATAGTATTAGGGCAATGATTTTTTCATTAATATTATCTAGTTTCTGGATCAACCTCTCTGAAAATGAAGATCTATTGTAGCAGGTTTCTGTTGAGAACATGATGTCAACGAATATATTTTTATATGTTATGATCAGCTACTGCATTTCTTTTTCAATTTTATCGTCCACAAACTTGAGAAGTTTTGCTTAATGATGCCCCTCCTTGTTTCGAACTTTTTATTTCCTTGTTTGTCCATCTTTTTTTTTTATGTGGTGTTTGAGTGTCTGTGGGGTGTGTGTGTGTGCGTGTCAGGTGTGTGTGTGTGTGTGTGTGGGGTGTGTGTGTGTGCGCATATGTGTGTGTGTACATGGGGGATGTGTGTGTGTGTGTGTGTGTGTGCGTGTGGGGTGTGTGTGTGTGTGTGTGTATGCGTGTGGAGTGTGTGGGTGGGTGTGTGTGTTTGGGGTGGGGTATGTGTGTGTGTGTGTCACGATAGAACATGTTTTACTTTCATTTTGAACAGTCTAATACGATGAACAGTCTGCCTTAAACTGGTTCAACACTTAACCAGCTCGAGTGCCACACCATGCTGGCACCCATGCACACTGACAGGCAAATCAGCCATGCCAACGTCTGATAGAGCTTCAAGGGGTTTATAGGAGCATCGTCTAAGGCTGATCCGCCATTTGCTTCCAAATATCAAGAATGCTGAGGCATGGCCTTCTCGGGTAGGCATAACATGGCCCCTTTGTTCCAGATTACCCCGTCCACCATTAACACCCTGTCTTCACAATGTTGGTTTCTTCTTTACATGGATGGGAAATCCTCTCACAGCTATGCGCATGCATTTTGTGGAAAGAGGAGAAATTATTCGTTGCTTCCTTGCAAGCAGAATTATCAATCCAGGGCCTTCATCAAATCGAAGTGCTTCTTACACATATCTACGAACTTTGGATGCCATGAAAACGCTGCAGGTGGAGGACAACTGAATTTGATGATTTTTTACAAAGGCCCAAATCGGGACCGAAAATTTTATTATTTTAGAGAGTTTATTAATTTATAGAGTATTAATTTATAGAGGTTTTACTGTATCTTGTTAGCAAGAGTGGTCTTGGATTGATTTAATTTACTAAAGGGGATATAGTAAGGAAAAATGAGTGGAGGATTGATAAAATCTGATAACTGCCTTGGGTGGTTATGATATGCTAACCAATTCTTGAAATTGGTTGACAGCGACCATTACAAAATGTTGTAGTTTTGAACCCTGACTTTGGTGTGTTTAGCCATTTTGATTTTCTTCCTACTAATAGCGGTCTCTATAATTTTCACCCATGAATCACATGGTAGTTTCTGTAGCGCTTGGGACAAAGATGAAACTCGTTTTCATTGATGGGACTTTCCCCAGACCAACAGCTGGTTCGGTGATCTTTGAACAATGGAGACGGGTGGATTTAATGGTCACGTCATGGATTTGGAATTTAATTTCCAGAGATTTCGTTGAGTCGTTCATGTACGTATCTTCCTCACGTGAACTTTGGCTTTAGATTCAAGGTAGATATGGGCGGAGCAATGGCCCTATGGTCTATCAAATTCAACGGGATCTATCACTGACTGCTTATGTGACCAGACTTAATAAAATATGGAACAAATTGTCACCTGGCGCCTAATCCCAAATGCACCTCTGGAGGCTGCACATGTGGTCAAAACAAAGCAATTGCAGAGAGGAATGAGAACACACAATTGATGCAATTGCTCATGGAGTTACATGAAAGCTTTGATTATGAAAGAAGCTAGATTTTGATGCAAGAACCTTTGGCAGATTTAGAGCGAGCATTCTCCATGGTTTTCACGGTGGAGAAACAAAGGCAGGTTCACACTGATATAGGAGAAGTCTCAAGACAAATGGTCTACCAGCTCATGTTGAAAGATAACAAGAAGGATGTAGGAGATATGTTCTCAAACAGGAGGAAACCATATTTGAATAAACATAATTTGTTGCGCACCTACTGTCATAAACCTGGTCTTACATAAGACACATGCTTCCAGGTTCATGGAGAGCAAAACTAGTACAAGTACAAGTAGAAGGAACAAGCAATCGAAATTTTGTTGCTGCAGCAACACTGGATGAAAGGGCAACATCTATAGATACCACCACTACCGAACTTTGCTTGTCACAAAATACAGAAGAGTTTGCTGGTAATACCTCTGGACCATCTGAAAATGATTCGGACTGTTGGATAATTGATTGCAGGGCTACTAACCATATATGTGAAACATTCAACTTTATCATTCATACACTAAGCCTCCACACACCAAATACATTCACTTGCCTGGTGGTTCCATGAAGCTTGCATCATACGTTGGCATTGTTCACTTAAATCACCATGTCACACACACGCAAGTCTTTATATTCCTTCTTTCTCTATCAACTTGTTATTTGTCAGCCAGTTATGTCATCACAACGCTTATACTTTTCAGTTCCCTAAAGCTAAGTGCTTATTGCAGGACCAAGTTACGAAAGGAGCTTGGTTGAAGGGACTGCTCCCAAGAATCTCTACATTGTTAGACAGTGCCTTAACACATATGCCTTTCCTCCCTCTGTGCATTGCAATATTGCATGTTCTAGCTCAGTTCAATGTGATGTACAAACCTGGCACAATAGACTGGGACATTCTTTTAAACGTAATGAAACATATTCCATTCTGTGCTTTCACTAATGTCGATCTTGATGTACCCTGTGATGTGTGTCACAAAGCCAAACAAACTAATGACATTTCTTTCCAGTGAATCACAATCTGAAGCACCCTTTCATCTTATACATTTAGATGTTTGGGGCCATTATACAACCTATACAATTTAAAAGTACAACTATGTCCTCACAATTCTAGATGATTACAGTCGCTCCTTGTAGACTTACCTCTTGAGACACAAATCCTAAGTTGCTTCCACTCTCAAGTATTTCTTCTCCATGATCAATAACCAATTTGCCATAAATATAAAAGTCATAAGGACGGACAATGGTTCTGAATTCCTCAACAACGACTGCCACACTCTTTGTCAAGATCTAGGTGTCATCCATCAAACTTCTTGCACATATACACCTCAGCAAAATGGGAGAATTGAACGCAAACATAAATAACTTCTAAATGTTACTAGAGCCTTGCTATACCAAGCCTCCTACAGTTCTAGGGTGATTCATTCTCACAGCAAACCTACTTAATCAATAGAACACCTTCAAAGCTCTTCACAGCAACGTGGACCTAGCCAAGTATTTTCCACATTCAACCAATTACATAATTAACTTAAGAACAGTGTCTCTTTATATCTCAAAATGTAAATAGTTTAGGCTGTAATTACTTGCGAGTAAAATATGTTTGATTGAGATAAGATATTAAAATTATGATTAAATACTTTTTATTGATAATTTTCTATTTTCTTGTAGTAATAAAAATAAATTTTTGTCTCCTATCTATCGACGGTTGTCATGAGGGATAATGGCACATGCAACAGGGAAGACAACAACCATAAAAGCGCCACACATAACTGCTATCATCAATCAGCCTGAGCGCATATATTCCCGTTCTTCCGCGACGCACATTGTCTGCTAGTCTGCCGCACGTAGTGTGCTGCCTGCCGCACAACTTGATGTCGTCTAAACATTGGATGTTGCCTGCGCGTGCAACTTCCTGCCTTTTGAACGTCGTGTCCTACATAAGTGCATGACATCCGGTCTCACTGCAAATGCATGCGGCCTGTGTGGGCGGCACCTTTCTTTGTTGCAACTCAAGTGCTATCTTCACTAAACTCGGGTACCATTTAGCCAACCCCCGCAACCTTCCATGCAAAGCCCCTATCCACACATACCCACAATCATTCACCACTGTAGAACAAGGCTACGACACCAACGTATTGTTGCTCACACCTCTGCACAGCTAATCGTCACTCTAATACGATGAACAGTCTGCCTTAAACTGGTTCAACACTTAACCAGCTCTAGTGCCACACCATGCTGGCACCCATGCACACTGACAGGCAAACCTGCCATGCCAACGTCTGATAGAGCTTCAAGGGGCTTATAGGAGCATCGTCTAAGGCTGATCCGCCATTTGCTTCCAAATATCAAGAATGCTGAGGCATGGCCTTCTCGGGTAGTATAACATGGCCCCTTTGTTCCAGATTACCCCGTCCACCATTAACACCCTGTCTTCACAATATTGGTTTCTTCTTTACATGGATGGGAAATCCTCTCACAGCTACGCGCATGCATTTTGTGGAAAGAGGAGAAATTATTCGTTGCTTCCTTGCAAGCAGAATTATCAATCCAGGGCCTTCATCAAATCGAAGTGCTTCTTTCACATATCTACGAACTTCGGATGCCATGAAAACGCTGCAGGTGCAGGACAACCGAGAGTATGAAACTTCATCGTCTGAAAAAATTGACTGCATTTTTTTCTCAATTTTATCGGCCACAAATTTGAGAAGTTTTGCTTAATGATGCCCCCTCCTTGTTTCGAATTTTCCATTTCCTTGTCTGTCCGTCTTTTTTTTGTGGTGTGTGGGTGTGGTGTGTGTGTGTGTGCATGCACGTGTGCAGTGTGGGGTGTGTGTGTGTGCGCATGTGTGTGGGGGGTGTGTGCGTGCGTGTTGGGTGTTTGTGTGTGTGTGTATGCGTGTGGAGTGTGTGGGGGTGTGTGTGTGTTTGGGGTGGGGTGTGTGAGTGTGTGTGTGACGATAGGACATGTTTTACTTTCATTTTGAACATAGAAGAAGTGAGGTGTTGCTTTTATCTTCAGCGCCAACGAATGTCATCTGCGTCTTGTTACATTTGCCATCCTCCTTCAATTTCTAAGTCTTCATTTTGATCTACACAACCTTTTTTCTTGTGCAGGATATCACCATAGTTTTGCAATATTTTATACTCATTACGGGTATTGTGTGTCTTTGTGGTCTATTTATGTCCTTTGTAATATTTTTGTGTGCTTGCATAGATGTGTATCCTCATTTTTGTTACCTGATATTAAAGAGTATTTATTGAAATAAGAGCAATAACAGGATAGGAGAGAGTGTATTGCCCTCTTCTTTTTTCCTTTCAATATATCTCGTTAGCAAGAGTGGTCTTGGATTGATTTACTTTACTAGAGGGGATATAGTAAGGAAAAATGAGTGGAGGATTGATAAAATCTGATAACTGACTTAGGTGGTTATGATATGCTAACCAATTCTTGAATTGGTTGTCACCGACCATTACAAAATGTTGTAGTTTTGAACTTGACTTTGGTGTGTTTAGCCATATTGATTTCCTTCCTGCTAATAGTGGTCTCTATAATTTTCACCCTTGAATCACATGGTAGTTTCTGTAGCTTCACCGCGATTTTTGGATACTCGCATGGAAGAGGGAGAATGGTGCTTTTGCTCAAGAACAATTAATCAGTTATATATGTTGTAGCTGATGCTTGACTCATGCTTGTGCTTACATGTGGCTTACTGTTTATCAGGTAAACAATTAATCAATACGTGGACTCTGAGCATTTTTTTTCCATTGCTCAGCTAAGGTACAGTTGGACTTCAATACATTCATTTATATCATATTTGTTTTTCCAGGCAAATGAGGTATGTGCTTGATGTGATAACCAAAGGAAGACTAGTTCGTGTTTTTGTTCCTTCTCTTACAACATAGTTCATCAATCAATATGACCTTTGCTCAGAATTATTGAATTGATTGTTTCCCATATTGTTATTCCTGTAGCTAAAGCATATTCCAAGTAAATAATTGCAATACTCAAATCTTATTAAAATTTGAACCCTTTCAATAGATTAAGAGATGTCTTAATTGACTTTAACTATTTGTGGCGGCTATAGAGCTTGGTAAGTTATCCACTCTGCTCTTTTTGTCTGGATCCAACCTCAGATCAAATGATATTCTTAGATGATGGATTCCATGAGCAGCAGTAGCAGCAACAACAAACACTAGCCTGAAGATGATGAAACCATGAAGAAGACGACACTGATATTGTAGACGCAAGATGAAGTCGCTATTGTCACACGCTTGTTTTATTTTTTCACTTCTTACGTCTGATGTGTATGCTGATTCATTTATTCTCATGTCTGTTCGGCCATGTCATTACTTAGTCAGTTAATCTGTTAGTGATAGTTATAGGAGCTCATTTGTATATAAATCACAATCATCTTCTTCCTCATTGATATATACACGAATTCACAGAAAACAGAGCTTGAATGTTCATTTTCATGGCTTCCACTGTGTCATATCTCTTCAAGATCAAACTTTAACATGGTATCAGAGCCTTCCTTGTGAAGATCTCGGGGTGCTAAAACCAATTTTACTTCAATGGCGCATAGAGAATTGCTGAATTATGGCGGATTCGATTGTGAGTCCGAGCAGCAAAGCTGCTGCAGAACAATTGGAAAGAGATGCACATGAACAATTTCCAGAGATTTCGTTGAGTCGTTCATGTACGTATCTTCCTCACATGAACTTTGGCTTGAGATTCAAGGTAGATATGGGCGGAGCAGTGGCCCTATGGTCTACCAAATTCAACGGGATCTATCACTGACTGCTTATGTGACCAGACTTAATAAAATATGGAACAAATTGTCGTACCTGGTGCCTAATCCCAAATGCACCTCTGGAGGCTGCACATGTGGTTAAACAAAGCAATTGCAGAGAGGAATGAGAACACACAATTGATAAAATTACTCATGGAGTTACATGAAAGCTTTGATTATGAAAGAAGCTAGATTTTGATGCAAGAACCTTTGGCAGATTTAGAGCGAGCATTCTCCATGGTTTTCACGGTGGAGAAACAAAGGCAGGTTCACACTGATATAGAAGAAGTCTCAAGACAAATGGTCTACCAGCTCATGTTGAAAGATAACAAGAAGGATGTAGGAGATATGTTCTCAAACAGGAGGAAACCATATTTGAATAAACATAATTTGTTGCGCACCTACTGCCATAAACCTGGTCTTACATAAGACACATGCTTCCTGTGACGCCCCAAAAATTATAATATATAATTGGCGGATTAATTGGTAAATTTTTATGAAACTTAGTTAATTAGTACATAAATTATGGGCCATAATTAGAATATAATAAAATTTGAACGGATTAAATTGAAATTTGTTATAATATTTTGGGACGATTTGTATTAATTAAGAAATTGGGAAGGACGTAATGGGTATTTTGAGAAAAGTTTAATTAAATCAATAAAATAATAATAATATTATATATATATATGGAAATAATATACATATATATTAAGTAAGTAATATAATATATATACATATATATATATAAAAGTAGAAAGAGAGCTAGACTTGAGAGTGGGAAGTGGGGGCCACCTCCCACCGCCTCACTCTCTTTGTTTTTTTTTCTTTTCCTTTCCTTGTTCTTTAAACATATAAATACACATGACACACACAATGTAATTGTGTAAATTTGCAACTCTCGGCCGAAAGCGAAATAAAGAAACAGAGGTACGAATAATGTGATTTTAATTCCTATTAAATTATATAATTATATTATTTAATTAGTTCATTTATTAAATGTTGTTTATGCTAAGTTATGTATTATTTAATCGGAGTATTTTACGAGTTTGGCTATTTAAAATAGTGTCCAATTAAATATCGAATTGGATATAAAAATGATGTCGTTGGTAAATTAGATTATTAAATTTATTAGATTTGAATATTAATATAGCTAATCTGTACAATTCCATCGGAATTGTTAACCAAATACATAATTACATGTATTATTGTTCAACTAAAGAATATAATAGCGAGGAATTGATAGAATATTCGTAGAAATATTCCGAAAATTATATTTAATAAATAGTATGTTAATAAAGAGGAAAAACGAAGATTTGTATTTCGATAGAAATGGAATATTAAAGAATTATTAGAAATTGTACAAATGATATTCAATATTATATTTTAAAAAAATTACAATATTCTCGATATATTAATTGTGTATGATATAACTCATTATAGGACACGGGGTTGAAGTAAAAGGACTGACAATTAGTGACAGAGTAGAAAGAAACGTTGTAAGGTCGAGGTAAGTAAATAATTAGTATTATCTATATATGCTTTCTGTATTTGTGGTTTTATTGTTATATGAATTTGTGGTTAATGTTGCCATTGATTTGTCTGAAATTATATAAGTGATGAATGATTTGGTTTGATTGTCGATATTATGTACGTGGAATGAGGAAATACGTTGAAATACTATGTGTGTTGTTTGATGTGTTGTGGGTGTCTGAAAATGAGAATGTAATGATATATTGTTTTGCGTTACTAGTTGCTTACAAGAATGGTGATATGTGGAAATGAGGGAGAGGTGGAAATTGAATATAATTGTGGCGTGAATACCCCTTGACGTGTTGAAAATGCTATGTGCGAAAAGAAAGTGCTATGTGCGAAAAGAAAATGCTATGTGCGAAATAAGCGCAATGAAAAGAGCTTTGATGCGATGCTATGTGCGAAATGCAACAGCTATGTGCGAGATTGATGAGCCGGCTGTCAAGGGGGTTCACTTGAATTTATATAACGGTGAGATTGAGTTGGCGGGAAAAACACAATATCACCTTCTGGTAAGCAAACTAGGAAAAATAGAGTTTGGTTAGTTGTCTTATTATGAGATAGTCATGTGGTGTAATAAAGTTGATTATGTTGGAATTAAATTGATTGTATTCCATTAGTGTTGCATGTTTATCTTGTTAGGGCTATGGTTGACATGCATATATAGATAGGACTGGTTATTTGCTTACTGAGTGGCAGGCTCATTCCCCTGCTGACATTTTCTTTCAGGAATAGACTTTGAGGTGTCTGACTGTTGAAGAGTAGGTCCACGCGCTATACCCAGGCAGGTCGGGCCAGTATGCAGTTTTCTCCTCTTTGTCAGTTAGAGTACAAAGCACATTTTGATTGTACAGAGAGAATATAAGCGTACGGATTACTTGTGACGAATCACCTTATGGTGTGTGATATGTATATATATATAATGTTGTGGGTTGATAATACCTATTATGACGTTGGGGTTACGTATACACATGGATTAAATTATTATGTGCATTTATATATATAAACACAGGGATTACAATAAGTATGACGTTTAGGGTAGGTATAGCCCTTGTAGCAAAGGGGGTGCTACACTTCCGAGTTCATGGAGAGCAAAACTGGTACTAGTACAAGTAGAAGGAACAAGCAATCGAATTTTTGTTGCTGCAGCAACACTGGATGAAAGGGCAACATCTGTAGATACCACCACTACCGAACTTTGCTTGTCACAAAATACAGAAGAGTTTACTGGTAATACCTCTGGACCATCTGAAAATGATTCGGACTGTTGGATAATTGATTGCAGGGCTACTAACCATATATGTGAAACATTCAACTTTTTCATTCATACACTAAGCCTCCACACACCAAATACATTCACTTGCCTGGTGGTTCCATGAAGCTTGCATCATACATTGGCATTGTTCACTTAAATGACCATGTCACACACACGCAAGTCTTTATATTCCTTCTTTCTCTATCAACTTGTTATTTGTCAGCCAGTTATGTCATCACAATGCTTATACTTTTCAGTTCCCTTAAGCTAAGTGCTTATTGCAGGACCAAGTTACGAAAGGAGCTTGGTTGAAGGGACTGCTCCCAAGAATCTCTACATTGTTAGACAGTGCCTTAACACATATGCCTTTCCTCCCTCTGTGCATTGCAATATTGCATGTTCTAGCTCAGTTCAATGTGATGTACAAACCTAGCACAATAGGCTGGGACATTCTTTTAAACGTAATGAAACATATTCCAATCTGTGCTTTCACTCATATCGATCTTGATGTACCCTGTGATGTGTGTCACAAAGTCAAACAAACTAATGACATTTCTTTCCAGTGAATCACAATCTGAAGCACCCTTTCATCTTATACATTTAGATGTTTGGGGCCATTATACAACCTATACAATTTAAAAGTGCAACTATGTCCTCACAATTCTAGATGATTACAGTCGCTCCTTGTAGACTTACCTCTTGAGACACAAATCCTAAGTTGCTTCCACTCTCAAGTATTTCTTCTCCATGATCAATAACCAATTTTCCATAAATATAAAAGTCATAAGGACGAACAATGGTTTTGAATTCCTCAACAACGACTGCCACACTCTTTGTCAAGATCTAGGTGTCATCCATCAAACTTCTTGCACATATACACCTCAGCAAAATGGGAGAATTGAACGCAAACATAAATAACTTCTAAATGTTATTAGAGCCTTGCTATACCAAGCCTCCTACAGTTCTAGGGTGATTCATTCTCACAGCAACCTACTTAATCAATAGAACACCTTCAAAGCTCCTCCACTAGAAAAGTCTCTTTGAACAATTAATAGATCACAGTCCCTCTCACACTCATCTTTGTGCCTTTGGTTGCCTTTGCTATGCCAGTAATGTGGATCCTCACAAGTCTAACTTTCATCCTAGGGCTCTCAAGTGCATTCTGTTAGGGTATGCCATGACCTAGAAAGCATATAAACTCTATGACTTGGATAAAAACCGTATTATCATCTCTAGAGATGTTCACTTCCATGAACATTACTTTCTTTTTTCTACCCTGTTTCTCTCTCTTCTCTTAGTCTCTGTCCTTTTCCTTTAGTTCCCCCTTATACTGATGATGTTGTCTGTGATCCTACTGCACTTTTCACCCATTTCCCGCAGTTCCTCTGGCTCCTGTGTCCCTTCTGTTTCTCCTCTTGCTCCTCAACCACCTGCACCTCCTCTTCGTCGTTCCACCAAAAATACTCAATGTCCTCCTTGGCTTAATGATTTCATATGTTCTGCACATGTACCTCCTTCTTTACACTCCACCACTCCTGCATTTAAGTTGTTTGTAGCCTCGTTATCTGTTTTGTAGGAGCCCAAGTCTTTTTTTGAGGCCATCCAGCATGAAGAATAGAGGGAGGCCATGAAAAATGAGCTACAGGCCTTAGAGCACAACAACACTTGGAAGCTTGCCCCTTTTTTGCCTGGTAAACGGGCAATTGGTTGTAAATGGATCTTCAAGACAAAGCTTAGAGATGATGGCCAAAATAGTTTTAGAGAAAAATTATATATATATATATATATAAACTTGTGTGAGAGTAAATAAAAAAGAATGTACTTTTTTAGGGGAAATTATTGTAATAATGCAAAGAAAAAGAAAGTTACAAGAGTGGGGTGGTTTTGGAGGTGTTTAAAAAGTAGGCAGCACCGCTGCTGCTATTTTTTATAATTATACTGTTTTTTTAAAATTCTTAACAAGTAAAAGAATATTATTTATTTTAATTCTTAACAAATAAAAGGATTTATGCTATATTTTGAACAGTTACGAAACATAAAAAATAAAAAATAAGATAGAATTATGGAACAATCACATCATTATGGGCATCAACTGTGGAGTGTTAGGTTGTGGCCCACTGCTAGCAATTTTCAGCCCACATGCGATAATTGGAAACTAGCATTCCACCTTTTGAAAATCAGTATTTTCAGCCCAATTTAAGGAATGTTATTTGTTCCAACGTGGCTTTATTTGCTTTTAATTTCTTAAATCCGATTGTAATATTTCAAAATATCGTTTCGATTGCTTGAAACCAAATATTTTTCCAACATAACCCTTCTCCTTATTTTGTATTAATAAATAAATAAATTAATATTATACTAATATAGTTTAGTATATAAAAAATTTTAAAACCTTATTAAAAAATATTTTATCAATCAAGAATAAGAAATTTTCTTGTTAATAAAAATATACATTAAAATGATTATTGCTCATTTATTTTAAATAAATTCCTAGCAAATTAACAACGTTGAAATGTTATTTGCCTATTTATTTTTAAGAATATAGTGTTCATTCTTTAATTAGTTTAGAGAAATTAGAAATTAATGGCAAATAATTTTCTTCTTTAACAGAGTTTGCTCTTATGTCTTTTCACAATAGGACTGAAATACTTAGACTATATTTGAATTGATGGATTTGAAGTTTAGATTAGTGTTTATATATTATTCACATTTTATTTATTTTAAATATTTTGGAAGTGACTTTGTCACTTACAACATCGAGGATGATCCGATAACTTTCAAAGATGCTATGGCTTCTTCAGAAGCCAAGCAGTGGAAAGAAGCTGTCAAAAGTGAGATGGACTCCATTGTTTCTAATGGAACGTGGGTGCTAGTCGATCTTCCTCCGGGATGTACTACTATTGGGTGTAAGTGGATTTTTAAAAGGAAACTGAAACCTGATGGGACCATAGATAAGTTTAAAGCCAGATTGGTGGCTAAAGGGTTTAAATAAAAGGAGGGGATAGACTATTTCGATACCTATTCTCCGGCAGCTCGATTGACTACAATCCGGATGCTTATAGCAATTGCTTCGGTGTATAATCTCTCAATTCATCAGATGGATGTGAAAACAACCTTCTTGTATGGTGAACTCGAGGAAGAGATTTATATGGAACAGCCTGAGGGGTTTGTAGCTCATGGTAACGAGCATAAAGTTTGTAAACTTGTTAAGTCTCTATATGGACTTAAACAAGCACCCAAACAGTGGCATAAAAAGTTTGATAAAACTATTCTTGCGTTCGGCTTCACTGTAAATGAGAATGATAAATGCATATACTGTAAGGTTAAAGGAGATAAACTGATAATTCTATGTCTGTATGTGGATGATATTCTATTAATAGGGTCATGTCTAAATATTATTATCGAAACCAAGTCATTTTTGAAAAATAAGTTTGAAATGAAGGATATGGGTGAGGCTAATGTGATTCTTGGCATCAAGTTGACTCGGTCAACTGATGGAATAGCCATTTCTCAGTCTCATTATGTTGAGAAGATAATTGAGAAATTTGATTATCAAAACAGTAGAATTGCTAAAACACCATATGATCCTTCTGTAGCTTTATTCAAAAATGAAAGTGGTATTTCGGTTGCACAAATAAGGTATTCCCAAATTATTGGGAGCTTACAGTATCTGGCAAATGGCACGAGACCAGATATATCTTTTTCTGTCTCTAAGCTGGCTAGATACACTAGTTGCCCTGATAAAACTAATTGGGGTGCCTTGGATAGAGTACTAAGGTACCTAAAGGGCACGGTGTCACTGGCCATACATTATGGCAGATTCCCTGTTGTTCTTGAGGGATATAATGATGCTAGCTGGATAGCCAAAAACTCCGAGAGTAATAGGTGCTCAGGATATGTTTTTACCTTAGGTGGGGGCGCAGTCTCCTGGAAGTCTGCAAAACAGACTTTGATAACCCAGTCTACGTTTGAAGCCGAGTTATGTGCGTTAGATACGAATGGTACCGAGGCAGAATGGCTATTTTGGTTGTTATCACAACTTCCCGTTGTAAATCAGCCTCTTTCACCAATTGTTGTACATTATGATAGCCAAACTACAATAGCAAAGGTGAGGAGTCGTAAATACAATCAAAAGACCAAACGACACATCCAAGTTAGACTAAAATCTATAAGGGCATTAGTGTCAGACAGAGTAATAGGCATTGACTTTGTGGGAACAAAGGACAATGTGGCTGATCCTTTGACGAAAGGCTTGAATCTGTCGCAAGTTCATAAGTCTAGATTGGAGATGAGACTGAAAACCTATGAGTGATATATCTACGACGGCAACCCAACCTTTTGAGTGGAGATCCCATAAAAAAAGTTCAGTGTGGTATCAACAAGTCGTAAGGGTATGTTAGAGCACCAAATAGACTAATACTTTGTATCTGGAGTCTATCCCCTCAAATTCTAGAAGGTGCTGCTACTGCAAGTATAGTAAGAGTTCATCTCTGAATGGGGTCAAGTCTTATAAGACGAGATGCTAGCAGTGCATCCTTGGAGACACCCAACTAAGTGAATGTCGTTGTTTGGCCGTAACTAAGGAATTGGGTTTTTCCTGAAAGCATTCATGAACAGGATCAAGACACATGGCCTAAGTGTACCTAAAGATCAACACAAAGCTGGTTGCTCGTTGTTACTGACAGACGTTGTCACACTCACAGGTTTAAATTCAAGGCTTAGTTCCATTTAACCTGGTGACAACTGACGTTAGATAACTTAGACAGTGGTTCAAACCGAAAGGTACCTTTGTTGAAAGCAAGTCATGGAAACTTGAGTTCAAATCTATGAGTTTGTGGGGGATTGTTGAATTTGAATTTTCAAAAGTAGAAACCCACAGATTTGTAACAGCAGCAGCAATTGAATTCACCTTCAATTTTCTTCATTTCATTTGCTATTGAATGTGATTGATTGAGGATCAAAAACCGCAAAACCCATTTTCAATTGTTGTTTTCAATTTACAATTTGAAAAAGAAATTGGATTGCTGCTTTCAATTTGCAATTGAATATGAGTGTAACAGCAATTTCTTTCTTCATTGCTGATTCATTTCGCACGGTTTCTTGTGGGGGGAGATTAATTGCCATTATATTTTCTTTTATGGCTGTACTTTGGGCATGCCTATATAAAGGCATGCCACTTGCCATTTGTAAAAACACAACGACAATCACAATCTCTCTTCCTTTGCGAACTCTCTCCCTCTCTTTCTCGATTTCTATCATTCTTTAAAGATTTGAGCGATCAAGTTTTGATTACGAGCTTCTGAGTGTTTGGTCGAGGTGTTCTTCGGTATAGTGCTAAAACCAAAAGAACTGTAACCGTCTTATCCTGAGAGAAATTACGTTGCACCCGGTGCACTGCTGATACGAGGTATATATTTTCTTCAAGGCAAGCAGTAATTCTGCGATTCGGTTAAAATTAACGATTTCAAAGTGGACTGAAAATTGTTACGATACAATTCTCGTTGTAAGTTTTCAATTTAAATTTCTTGTCAGAAATAGCATTTCTAATTGCTTTTTGTTATTTGTTCCAACGTGCCTTTATTTGCTTTTGATTTCTTAAATCCTATTGTAATATTTCAAAACATCGTTTCGATTGCTTGAAACCAAATATTTTTCCAACATAACCCTTCTCCTTATTTTGTATTAGTAAATAAATAAATTAATATTATAGTTTACTATATAAAAAATTTTAAAACCTTATTAAAAAATATCTTATCAAACAAGAATAAGAAATTTTCTTGGTAATAAAAATATTCATTAAAATGAGTATTGCTCATTTATTTTAAATTGTTTATTTTAAATAAAATTCCTAGCAAATTAACAACGTTGAAATGTTATTTGCCTATTTATTTTTAAGAATATAGTGTTCATTTTTTAATTAGTTTAGAGAAATTAGGAATTAATGGCAAATAATTTTCTTCTTTGACAGAGTTTTGCTCTTATTTCTTTTCACAATAGGACTGAAACACTTAGACTATATTTGAATTGATGGATTTGAAGTTTAGATTAGTGTTTATATATTATTCACATTTTATTTATTTTAAATTTTACTATGCCAAGTAAAGTATAATAAAAATATCTTCTATCAAATTAATCGTGTTAAAATATTATTTTGTATTTAATCTTTTTATTGGATATATAGTCTGTTTCCTACTTGGTCGTTTACTTGATTCATCCTGCTGTCCCCTTGGACTTGATGTTGCCATGTGTGGCGAGTTAGCCAGATAATTCGAGTGAAGTTTGTTCCTCTCAAAATAAAAAATAAAAAAAAAACAGAAAAAGATAGAGAAGGTATAATAGTGCACATGAGAAAGGAAAAAGAAAAATTGCTTGCTTGCTCAAAACATGGTACCACATCAAATATTTACTAACAAGATAGTAGGAAACAACTACATAGGATCTCTAGGTATCACTTTTAGGCATGAACCAGACATACTTTCCCTGTTTCTGGTTTCCTTAATACATGATTATGATCTAAGTATTACAAACATGCTTGGTTCTATTTACAGTAGGCAAGATTTACTTCCACGGCGAACCCATGAGGCTCATACTTAGAATTACTTGAACGCCACAACTGATATCGACAAATCCATGAACGTTGTTAAGCAGACTCTTTCATTCAGATCATCTTCACTGCTAACTTAACTGCAAAAACAAAGAAGAAAACTTGAGCAAAGTCAACCATATAAGAAAAGTATGCAACACATAATGGCATGTAAACTATAGGACAACCTATATCCTTCTCTCCCATTTCTACCCAAAAAGCAACCTTGGTCCCCATCCATTTCACCTCTACTGATTTTTCCCCATATTTAAAAATCAAGAAATATTGAGACCATTTTATTATCCTTTGCATAAATCAAACCCAAAATTCGGACTGATTTCTATTATGCCTTCACGTTCTCAACATTCTAATGGGGAAAGCAATAGGATTATGAATTCCAAGGCCACTTTAAACATGACGGACGCAAGGCAGTTCGGAGTTGAGGCCTACAAGAGAGATAATACTCCAATGTTTTTGTAGATTTATTCTTGGTCTGTTCATTATGTTGGCTTTTGGCCTCATGTTGCTTTCTTAGAAATTTTTGTTTGTCATACATTTGCATTTTTGTACAAATTTTACAAAAACTCCATATATGTCCATATCATTGACATCTAACATTTGAAGGTGTATCACAAAAAAATTTGTTGAAAAATCATTATTACACAATCACACGAAATTCAGAAATCAAATACTGCATACTAAATTGAAAAACAGTCGAGATGCCAATCTCATTATTTGTGTTAAAATCACTTGTATATATATCTTAAAAGACTTTTATCATTTATCAAAATAAAAGTTAGTGATGGATGCAATTTGCTAAAAAATAGTGTACTTTTTTGGAAGTCTAAACAAAGATGGTGATGAATGCAATTTGCTAAAAAACAGAAAACTTAATGCAGCTTAAAATTTTCCAAAGAGCTGCAAAAACTGTTTTGAATCCAATTCTTTTTTATGGAAATAAAAATCAATAACAGATTTCCTTGAAAATCCAAAAACGTGACTTATTCATGCATTTATCAAAAATAATTAAATGAATATATGCCCATGAATAATCAAATACAAAAAATATTCTAAACGCTGTAAATTTATTTTAAATAATTTGAAAGAAATTACTGCAATTCAAGCTGATTTTGAGAATTAAAGAAGACCACAGCTGATTTTGAGAATTAAAGAAGACCACAGCTGATTTTGAGAATTAAAGAAGACCACCCAAGAGAAAAACAAATCTTTGAGTCAAAGAGAAAAATTTATTTTAAGAACTTTACGTGAAAACAAAAGAACACTTGACAAGGAAAACAAATCTTTTGGGCAAAAGAGAGAAACAATTTTCTAGTAATACATTTCAACTTATCAAAACTTTGTGTTCCTTAAAAATCATTGATGAACTCTTGAACGTACATAATAATACTCACAAAAGTTTTACCAAGTAATCTTGAAAAATATATTTTTAATTGGCATCTCGACAACAGTTCCACATTAGCATAGCATTTAATCCCAAAGTTCGCAAATAAAAAATAATTTATGATTGTATAATATAGATGTTCCAACATACTATTCTGTAATACACCTTCAAAAATAAGATGTTAATAACAAGAACTAACATGGTTTCCGTAAATCATACACAAATGTCAAACGTATTAACAACAAAAAGTTTTAAGGCAGCTCATGAAGAAAACCCAACATAATAAACGAACCAAAAATAAATTTACAAAAAGATGAGGTATTTGTTCTCTCATTAAGGTCTCAACTCTATACTTGCATCATTCACATTTTTGAGCAGCCTAAAAAATCCCTAATCCCATACTTTCCAGACCAGAATGGAGAAAGCACGGCTTTCCAAAGAAATCAGAGCAGCAAATTTTAGGTTTGAATTATACAAAGTATAAAATCAATGGTCTCAACCATTCTTGATTCCAAAATATAGGAGAAAAATCAGCAAAGAAGAATTGATAGGGGCCGTTGGTTGCTTTTCAGTTAGAAACTTGAAGAGAAGACTATGAAGATACGTAAGGCTACCATTAGGTTCTAAAATGTCAACAAATTCCCACACAATTCTTATCGATATGAGGTTATCTAGTTTGCACCTAATTGGCAAACCCAATTCAAACTCTAGCCTTCAATCTTTTAATAAACAAGTATGAAAAACCTATACTAACTTATATGCTTCACTTTAATGCATGTGGAGAATGATGTATCAGGTAGGGTGATGCCCTTTGCTAATTGAACGCTATATGTGTTAGGGCTAAAGAAAACCAGATATCACCTCCAACATTAGTTCAATATGGTCCAATTTTTATTTGAAAATCTCTTAAAATTTCACTTTATATGTACGGATTCACCAATAAATAAATACTCACCTTACCTAGTCAATGGGTTGTGGGACCCAAAACCTATCGAACAATTTCACAATTTTAATGCAATTAGAAACAAACATGCAAATAAATATGGGTTTCAGCGAGACTTCAGTGACGGCATTGCCTGCATCAAATTTAGAGTATAGTGCTTTTTTCAACAAATAAAACTTGCAAATAAAAGAATTGATAACAGCAATTCCGTGTGACTCTATTGAATCTCTGTACTTTGTATCAAGACAGAATTACGAACAGACATGGAAGAAAACAACATATATACAACATTGTAGCACTCTCCAATTAAAAGGCATAAGAACAAATACCGCACTTGATGCACTTGAGAAAAGATATTTTGCTGGCCCATCAATTGAGCAAGTATCAATTGGTTTACGAAGTTCCAATACAGTCCAAAGAGGAAATTGAGATATTTAAAGTCAAGCTCATATTCAGCGAATCACATATATGCATTAAGAAAGAAGATAAGTGAACTTGATCGGCAACAAAGATAATAGCAGGAAAAACAAAGTGTTACTTACTGTTCCTAAAGTAGGTTCATAGTTGCTGATCTAAGTGAAGATACATGTGGGGTCCCATTAGTTTCAAGCAACTGTCTTATGCTAGATTGTGTAAGATAATCGACATGGTGTGACTAACAAAAATCATCATATTTCTAGTATAGCCTAGCCCCATATATTAACAACTGCAGCCAAACATTTTCAGAAACAAAGTCCCACGTAGACCAAGGATCATTGGCAGCAATTTATACGGATGGAAAATGAAAATCATGGCCAATACATTCACACAAGCAAAATATAGTAACAACTGCAACCAAATATATTAGTAAATAACTTTTCTGAAACACAACATTCATGCAAATTATAACATTGCTAGACTCACATTCTTTCCCAACCTAATGGTAGGGAAGATCAGCCAGCGGACAAAGATGACAATCCAATCCAAAGCCTGCAGGTTCTCCTGGCAGATTTGGAAAAACAAAGGTTTTGCCCTAGGAGTTACTATATCATTAACACTCGTGAAAACTTGATTCGAAACAATGATTAACGCATGAATTATTAACAAAGAACATGTAAAAGACCAAAAGATTACCAATTCAATGCCAGTAGTCTCGTCGATTCGAGTCCCTAAACCCAACATAAGTTTCGTTCCCACTCCATCTCTATACGAATCCCCTGCGAAAGCATTTGGATGCAATTAAATAACATTATAAGATGGGAAAAGACCAATGAAATCAGAGCCAAAAAGAAAAAAGGAAAAGCTAGACACAGAAAATGCAAGTGGAATAAGCAAAGCCAAATCTGCCTTCAAGAAAGAAGCTCTGAAAAACAAGACTGCCAAAAAATTGACTAGTTTGTGAGTGTAGGCAATATGTATTAATATCCCTCAAGACACTAGCGATCAAAATGACAACAGGATCATTACTGAATATAATCATATCAAAAAACAACCATACCCAAAGGGAAAAGCCTTCAAAACCTCCAAAACCTCCAATTCAGAGAGCCATCTTGCCTATTCTCTGAACAAGTTCTGATCCAGCAACAATGTCCACACCAGCATCCTTGTATGTAAGTCCCAGACACTTGTCCGCAGACTGCAGTCGTAATCCAAGACATACAATAGAACCCATGTGTAATTGAAATTCAAGAACCTTGAAATAACAAATCGAGACCTTAAAAAAAAACAAAAAGGAAAAAGAGTAAGGCCGTAATTTCACAATTCAGTGACACTGAAAAGTACTCATATTAAATCTTCCGTTGGGAAGACAGACTTCCTTTAACCAAGATACTCTTAAGTTCACAATGCAAGAACCCATAATGCAAGAAACTTAAAAGAACTCTTATGCAATGAGGTGATGTCAGACTCTCAAGAAATACCTTAAGAAAGAACAGATCGAGGCTGAGGGCAGTCGGCGGAGGCGGCCGGACGTCTGAGACGATGTTCAAAAACGCCGCTGTTAAAAAAGAAGGGCATGTCAATGTGAGCGCCCTCTTGCTTTTCTTCTGCACTATTTTTGATTTTTCAAAATCTGGTCGTGGATGTTCCTCTTATATAACTATGCGCCGGCGCGGGGAACACAACGGTAAAGTTTTTTTGTTCTTTTCTTTCTTGAAATCACAACGGTAAAGTTGGGAAGATTAGGTTTCACTGTGGTTTGAGGGTGAGAAAGTGTCAGACCCGTGAACAAGATGATGATTTCAAGGGTAAATTGCATTTTTGCCCCTGTATTATCATCAAAATGCAAAGAACCCCTATATTAAAAAAAAATAGGTTAAAAATTCGATGTTTTTATTAATCTTGTGTAGAACCTTATTCCTGTTAGGATCTGGCGAAGAGCGAGAAATATTAAAAAATGCTATATTAATGCAATATTATATCATATGATATCAATTAGAAAAATCCGCACCATTGTCGTGTTAATACATTAATATATGTCTGGCATGTGTTGAATTAAAATATAATTAAATCATACATAATTTAAAAATATAATCACATGTAACCCACACATGTAGGTGAAATAAGTGCATGTTATAAAAAAAATGGGGTTAAATGCAATTTACTCATCTGATATACGAAATGAGCAAATATCCTCTTATGACAACACATGAAACAATTTACTATTTTATTTTTTATAGAGGATTTTTTGCTCATTTATATTATGCAATTTGATATTTTTTTTTTACATGTAAGTGTTTATGTAGCGGATGAAGACTAATTAAAAAAATGTCCAATCAATAAAATCCTCAAATTAAAAAATCTCAATTTTGTCCATCTCACCATATTTTAGCCACTTTTAAAATCGACGATCAGAATCTTGCAATTGTAAAAAATCAATTAATTCGAGGTTACTATTTTGCCACCTCTTATATACATGACAGTAAATGCAATTAAAGTTTAAAAAATCCCACTATTCAATTTCGGCATTGGATCTTCTATTTCATTTTCCTATTTCATCTCCTATTGCTTTTTGAGATGATTGCCGTGTGGATAATCTTAAGTGAGAGAAAATGTGGTGTAAAAATCGTGGGGCAAGAGAGAGAAAATATATAGAAAAAGTAGATCGAAATAAAAAATTAAAAAAGATAAAATCTATGGCAAAGAGATAGAAAATTATCGATAAAAAATAATTAATGATAATTTTAATATTATCACAAATTATATTTATTTAGTGGCAAGAATTATTATTTTATTACAACAATGAATTTTAAAGTTTTATTGAAGATAATTATTTTATAAAAATTATAATTAGTTTCTAATTGTAAAAATTAACTCTTATATTTACCAGTTCAGTAACTCTTGAGAGAGTTAATGGTCGTGAACAAAAAAATAACGCCAAGAGAGGTAGTACAGTTAGTGAGCTGGTAAATACAGGAGTTAATTAAGTGAACTAGCAGATATAATTATTTTGTAAAAACTATTCTTTAACTTAAGAAAAAGTATTTTAAATACATTTGAAAAAAATATATCACATCAACTATAATCATTATATATTATTTTATCTCACAATTAATTATGTATTAAAAAAATATTGATTATACTACAAAAATAATGATTATTTTATATTATTATATGTGTCTTTCATTAACGCGTATTATTATTGAAAATACATTAATAAGTAACTTAAAATCATTATTATTGAAAATATTAATGAGTACGTGAATGTAGCTTTTAAAATAGTATAACATATTTAATATTTTGTAATTGTTCTAAATAAAAAATTTACATTTTTGGCACAAGAATATCATCTAACTATGAGAATCAAGACGTCATTTATTATTGGACCTAGCCAAGTATTTTCCACACTCAACCAATTACATAATTAACTTAAGAACAGTGTCTCTTTATATCTCAAAATGTAAATAGTTTAGGCTGTAATTACTTGCGAGTAAAATATATTTGATTGAGATAAGATATTAAAATTATGATTAAATACTTTTTATTGATAATTTTTTATTTTCTTGTAGTAATAAAAAACAAATTTTTGTCTCTTATCTATCGACGGTTGTCATGAGGGATAATGGCACATGTGACAGGGAAGACAACAACCATAAAAGTGCCACACATAACTGCTATCATCAATAAGCCTGAGCGCATATATTCCCGTTCTTCCGCGACGCACATTGTCTGCTAGTCTGCCGCACGTAGGGTGCTGCCTGCCGCACAACTTGATGTCGTCTAAACATTAGATGTTGCCTGCGCGTGCAACTTCCTGCCTTTTGAACGTCGTGTCCTACATGAGTGCATGACATCCGGTCTTACTGCAAATGCATGCGGCCTGTGTGGGCGGCACCTTTCTTTGTTGCAACTCAAGTGCTATCTTCACTAAACTCGGGTACCATTTAGCCAACCCCCGCAACCTTCCATGCAAAGCCCCTATCCACACATACCCACAATCATTCACCACTGTAGAACAAGGCTACGACACCAACGTATTGTTGCTCACACCTCTGCATGGCTAATCGTCACTCTAATACGATGAACAGTCTGCCTTAAATTGGTTCAACACTTAACCAGCTCGAGTGCCACACCATGCTGGCACCCTTGCACACTGACAGGCAAACCTGCCATGCCAACGGATAGAGCTTCAAGGGGCTTATAGGAACATCGTGTAAAACTGATCCGCCATTTGCTTCCAAATATCAAGAATGCTGAGGCATGGCCTTCTCAGGTAGTATAACATGTCCCCTTTCTTCCAGATTACTCCATCCACCATTAACACCCTGTCTTCACAATATTGGTTTCTTCTTTACATGGATGGGAAATCAAAGAGTGTAGCAGGCCTAGCGTAGCGATCGAGGGAGAAAGCGGCATCCTAGTTGGAAAGCGCGAGAGACCGACTAACGGGGGGGGGGTGTTACAGGGGGGTGTCCCCCTTGTTTGGCGTCGTAAACTATATACCAGTGCCCCCTACCAGATTACTATAACTAAACTATATGCCCTAATCCCCTTTAAACGACACTTTTTTGACTATATCATTTTAGAAGCGGGCTCGGGATCTTTAATAATCTATAAGACAACTCAGAAGACCATGATAGTCTAGAGAAAGCTCATAAAGAAAAATTATTCGTAGCTTCCTTGCCAGCAGAATTACCAATCCAGGGCCTTCATCAAATTGAAGTGCTTCTTACACATATCTACGAACTTCGGATGCCATGAAAACGCTGCAGGTGCAGGACAACCAAGAGTATGAAACTTCATCGTCTGAAAAAATTGACTGCATTTTTTTCTCAATTTTATCGGCCACAAATTTGAGAAGTTTTGCTTAATGATGCCCCCTCCTTGTTTCGAATTTTCCATTTCCTTGTCTGTCCGTCTTTTTTTTTTGTGGTGTCTGGGTGTGGTGTGTGTGTGTGTGTGCATGCACGTGTGCGGTGTGGGGTGTGTGTGTGTGCGCATGTGTGTGAGGGGTGTGTGCGTGCGTGTTGGGTGTGTGTGTGTGTGTATGCGTGTGGAGTGTGTGGGTGTGTGTGTGTGTTTGGGGTGGGGTGTGTGAGTGTGTGTGTCACGATAGGACATGTTTTACTTTCATTTTGAACATAGAAGAAGTGAGGTGTTGCTTTTATCTTCAGCGCCAACGAATGTCATCTGCGTCTTGTTACATTTGCCATCCTCCTTCAATTTCTAAGTCTTCATTTTTATCTACACAACCTTTTTTCTCGTGCAGGATATCACCATAGTTTTGCAATATTTTATACTCATTACGGGTATTCTGTGTCTTTGTGGTCTATTTATGTCCTTTGTAATATTTTTGTGTGCTTGCATAGATGTGTATCCTCATTTTTGTTTACTTGATATTAAAGAGTATTTATTGAAATAAGAGCAATAACAGGATAGGAGAGAGTGTATTGCCCTCTTCTTTTTTCCTTTCAATATATCTCGTTAGCAAGAGTGGTCTTGGATTGATTTAATTTACTAGAGGGGATATAGTAAGGAAAAATGAGTGGAGGATTGATAAAATCTGATAACTGCCTTGGGTGGTTATGATATGCTAACCAATTCTTGAATTGGTTGACAGCGACCATTACAAAATGTTGTAGTTTTGAACCTGACTTTGGTGTGTTTAGCCATTTTGATTTTCTTCCTGCTAATAGCGGTCTCTATAATTTTCACCCTTGAATCACATGGTAGTTTCTGTGGCATCACCGTAATTTTTGGGTACTCGCATAGAAGAGGGAGAATGGTGCTTTTTTTTTCCTTTCAATGTATCTCGTTAGCAAGAGTGCTCAGTGTGCGCTATTCAATCTTTAATCTGGTGATTGATGAGCTTCTTGATGAAAACCACTTTAGCTTAGTAGACAATGTATAGTTTGCTGCATTTGTTGTTTTTCAGTTTGATGTAATGTATCATTGTAATTGTTTTATTATTTTGGTTGTAACAATTCTGATACTTACTGAGTATGATATGTGTGATTCCGACATGTGATCGGTCCTGTTAGTTGAAATATTGCAGTGATGCTTTGTAATTTTATTAAGTTTAAAGTTATTTTACTTGTTGGTTGCTATTCGATGCTTTGAGAGAAGCCTGCCTGTGGGCATCAAGAAGAGCTTAACTATTACTGCTCTATTGAACCCAGTGTTATTATTGGAGCAAAGAAAGTTGCAACATTTCCCAGTGTGTTTACATATGTAATAGTATTAGGGCAATGATTTTTTCATTAATATTATCTAGCTTCTGGATCAACCTCTCTAAAAATTAAGATCTATTGTAGTAGGTTTCTGTTGAGATCATAATGTCAACGAATATATTTTTATATGTTATAATCAGCTACTGCATTTCTTTTTCAATTTTATAGGCCACAAACTTGAGAAGTTTAGCTTAATGATTCCCCTCCTTGTTTCGAATTTTTTATTCCATCTTTTTTTTTATGTGGTGTTTGTGTGTCTGTGGGGTGTGTGTTTGTGCATGTGGGGGCGTGTGTGTGTTTGTTCATGTGGGGGTGTGTGTGTGTTTGTGCATGTGGGGGTGTGTGTGTGTGTGCGCGCGTATGTGTGGGGTGTGTGTGTGTGGGGGGGGGTGTGTGTGGGGTGTGTGTGTGTGTGTATGCGTGTGGAGTGTGTGGGTGGGTGTGTGTGTTTGGGATGGGGTGTGTGTGTGTGTCACGATAGAACATGTTTACTTTCATTCTGAACATAGAAGAAATGAGGTGTTGCTTTTGTCTTCAGCGCCAACGAATGCCATCTGCGTCTTGTTACATTTGTCATTCTCCTTCAATTTCTAAGTCTTCATTTTTATCTACACAATTTTTTTTCTCGTGCAGGATATCACCATAGTTTCGTAATATTTTATGCTAATTACGGGTATTGTGTCTTTGTGATCTATTTTTGTCCTTTGTAATATTTTTGTGTGATTGCATAGATGTGTATTCTCATTTTTGTTTACCTGATATGAAATAGTATTTATTGAAATAAGAGCAATAACAGGACCGGAGAGAGTGCATTGCCCTCTTCTTTTTTTCTTTTAATATATCTCGTTAGCAAGAGTGGTCTTGGATTGATTTAATTTACTAGAGGGGATATAGTTAGGAAAAATGAGCGGAGGATTGATAAAATCTGATAACTGCCTTGGGTGGTTATGATATGCTAACCAATTCTTGAATTGGTTGACAACGACCATTACAAAATATTGTAGTTTTGAACCCTGACTTTGGTATGTTTAGCCATTTTGATTTCCTTCCTGCTAATAGCGGTCTCTATAATTCTCACCCTTGAATCACATGGTAGTTTCTGTGGCATCACCGTGATTTTTGGGTACATGGAAGAGGGAGAATGTGCTTTTGCTCATGAATAGGACTAGCTTCTACAGTGGGTGATATGTCATGTGCTTTTAGGGTTCCTCTAAACTGCTGCTCAGTGTGCGCTATTCAATCTTTAATCTGGTGATTGATGAGCTTCTTGATGAAAACCACTTCAGCTTAGTAGACAATGCATAGTTTGGTGCATTTGCTCTTTTTCAGTTTGATGTAATGTATCATTGTAATTGCTTTATTATTTTGGTTGTAACAATTCTGTTACTTACTGAGTATGATATGTGTGATTCCGACATGTGATCGGTCCTGTTAGTTGAAATATTGCAGTAATGCTTTGTAATTTTATTGAGTTTAAAGTTGCCTTACTTGTTGGTTGCTATTCGATGCTTTGAGAGAAGCCTTCCTCTGGGCATCAAGAAGAGCTTAACTATTACTGCTCTATTGAACCCAGTGTTATTATTGGAGCAAAGAAAGTTGCAATATTTCCCAATGTGTTTTACACATGTAATAGTATTAGGGCAATGATTTTTTCATTAATATTATCTAGTTTCTGGATCAACCTCTCTGAAAATTAAGATCTATTATAGCAGGTTTCTGTTGTGATCATGATGTCAACGAATATATTTTTATATGTTATGATCAGCTATTGCATTTCTTTTTCAATTTTATCGTCCACAAACTTGAGAAGTTTTGCTTAATGATGCCCCTCCTTGTTTCGAAATTTTATTTCCTTGTCTGTCCATCTTTTTTTTTTTATGTGGTGTTCGGGTGTCTGTGGGGTGTGTGTGTGTGCGTGTGGGAGTGTGTGTGTGTTTGTGCATGTGGGGGGGTGTGTGAGTGTGTGTGCGTGTGTAGGGGTGTGTGCGTGTGTGTGGGGTGTGTGTGTGTGTGTGTGTGTGGGGTGTGTGTGTGTGCATGGGGTGTGTGTGTGTGTGCGTGTGGGGTGTGTGTGTGTGTGTGTGTGTATGCATGTGGAGTGTGTGTTTGGGGTGGGGTATGTGTGTGTGTGTGTGTGTGGGGTGTGTGTGTGTGCATGGGGTGTGTGTGTGTGTGCGTGTGGGGTGTGTGTGTGTGTGTGTGTGTATGCATGTGGAGTGTGTGTTTGGGGTGGGGTATGTGTGTGTGTGTGTATCACGATAGAACATGTTTTACTTTCATTTTGAACAGTCTAATACGATGAACAGTCTGCCTTAAACTGGTTCAACACTTAACCAGCTCGAGTGCCACACCATGCTGGCACCCATGCACACTGACAGGCAAACCAGCCATGCCAACGTCTGATAGAGCTTCAAGGGGCTTATAGGAGCATCGTCTAAGGCTGATCCGCCATTTGCTTCCAAATATCAAGAATGCTGAGGCATGGCCTTCTTGGGTAGTATAACATGGCCCCTTTGTACCAGATTACCCCGTCCACCATTAACACCCTATCTTCACAATATTGGTTTCTTCTTTACATGGATGGGAAATCCTCTCACAGCTACGCGCATGCATTTTGTGGAAAGAGGAGAAATTATTCGTTGCTTCCTTGGAAGCAGAATTATCAATCGAGGGCCTTCATCAAATCGAAGTGCTTCTTACACATATCTACAAACTTCGGATGCCATGAAAACGCTGCAGGTGCAAGACAACTGAATTTGATGACTTTTTACAAAGGCACAAGTCGGGACCGAAAAATCTTATTATTTTAGAGAGTTTATTAATTTATAGAGGTTTTACTGTATCTCGTTAGCAAGAGTGGTCTTGGATTGATTTAATTTACTAGAGGGGATATAGTAAGGAAAAATGTGTGGAGGATTGATAAAATCTGATAACTGCCTTGGGTGGTTATGATATGCTAACCAATTCTTGAATTGGTTGAAAGCGACCATTACAAAATGTTGTAGTTTTGAACCCTGACTTTGGTGTGTTTAGCCATTTTGATTTTCTTCCTGCTAATAGCGGTCTCTATAATTTTCACCCTTGAATCACATGGTAGTTTCTGTGGCATCACCGTAATTTTTGGGTACTCGCATAGAAGAGGGAGAATGGTGCTTTTGCTTATGAACAATTAATTAATTATATATGTTGTAGCTGATGCTTGACTCATGCTTGTTTTTACATGTGGCTTACTGTTTATCAGGTAAACAATTAATCAATACGTGGACTCTGAGCATTTTTTTTCCATTGCTCAGCCAAGGTACAGTTGGACTTCAATACATTCATTTATATCATATTTGTTTTCCAGGCAAATGAGGTATGTGCTTGATGTGATAACCAAAGGAAGACTAGTTCGTATTTTTGTTCCTTCTCTTACAACATAGTTCATCAATCAATATGACCTTTGCTCAGAATTATTGAATTGATTGTTTCCCATATTGTTATTCCTGTAGCTAAAGCATATTCCAAGTAAATAATTGCAATACTCAAATCTTATTAAAATTTGAACCCTTTCAATAGTTTAAGAGATGTCTTAATTGACTTTAACTGTTTGTGGCGGCTATAGAGCTTGGTAAGTTATCCACTCTGCTCTTTTTGTCTGGATCCAACCTCAGATCAAATGATATTCTTAGATGATGGATTCCATGAGCAGCACCAGCACCAACAACAACAAACACTAGCCTGAAGATGATGAAACCATGAAGAAGACGACACTGATATTGTAGACGCAAGATGAAGTCGCTATTGTCACACGCTTGTTTTATTTTTTCACTTCTTACGTCTGATGTGTATGCTGATTCATTTATTCTCATGTCTATTCGGCCACGTCATTACTTAGTCAGTTAATCTGTTAGTGATAGTTATAGGAGCTCATTTGTATATAAATCACAATCATCTTCTTCCTCATTGATATATACACGAATTCACAGAAAACAGAGCTTGAATGTTCATTTTCATGGCTTCCACTGTGTCATATCTCTTCAAGATCAAACTATAACATGGTATCAGAGCCTTCCTTGTGAAGATCTCGGGGTGCTAAAACCAATTTTACTTCAATGGCGCATAGAGAATTGCTGAATTATGGCGGATTCGATTGTGAGTCCGAGCAGCAAAGCTGCTGCAGAACAATTGGAAAGAGATGCACTATATATATATATATCCCTCTAAGAATTCGAGCTTGACACTACCCCCTTCTCCGTTAGACGGAACAAACTTTCTACCATGGAGTCGCTCTGTTTATGTAGTGCTTGGGACAAAGATGAAACTCGGTTTCATTGATGGGACTTTCCCCAGACCAACAGCTGGTTTGGTGATCTTTGAACAATGGAGACGGGTGGATTTAATGGTCACGTCATGGATTTGGAATTCAATTTCCAGAGATTTCGTTGAGTCGTTCATGTACGTATCTTCCTCACATGAACTTTGGCTTGAGATTCAAGGTAGATATGGGCGGAGCAATAGCCCTATGGTCTATCAAATTCAACGGGATCTATCACTGACTGCTTATGTGACCAGACTTAATAAAATATGGAACAAATTGTCGTACCTGACGCCTAATCCCAAATGCACCTCTGGAGGCTGCACATGTGGTTACACAAAGCAATTGCAGAGAGGAATGAGAACACACAATTGATGCAATTACTCATGGAGTTACATGAAAGCTTTGATTATGAAAGAAGCTAGATTTTGATGCAAGAACCTTTGGCAGATTTAGAGCGAGCATTCTCCATGGTTTTCACGGTGGAGAAACAAAGGCAGGTTCACACTGATATAGGAGAAGTCTCAAGACAAATGGTCTACCAGCTCATGTTGAAAGATAACAAGAAGGATGTAGGAGATATGTTCTCAAACAGGAGGAAACCATATTTGAATAAACATAATTTGTTGCGCACCTACTGTCATAAACCTGGTCTTACATAAGACACATGCTTCCAGGTTCATGGAGAGCAAAACTGGTACAAGTACAAGTAGAAGGAACAAGCAATCGAATTTTTGTTGCTGCAGCAACACTGGATGAAAGGGCAACATCTGTAGATACCACCACTACCGAACTTTGCTTGTCACAAAATACAGAGGAGTTTGCTGGTAATACCTCTGGACCATCTGAAAATGATTCAGACTGTTGGATAATTGATTGTAGGGCTACTAACCATATATGTGAAACATTCAACTTTTTCATTCATACACTAAGCTTCCACACACCAAATACATTCACTTGCCTGGTGGTTCCATGAAGCTTGCATCATACGTTGGCATCCATGTCACACACACACAAGTCTTTATATTCCTTCTTTCTCTATCAACTTGTTATTTGTCAGCCAGTTATGTCATCACAATGCTTATACTTTTCAGTTCCCTAAAGCTAAGTGCTTATTGCAGGACCAAGTTACGAAAGGAGCTTGGTTGAAGGGACTGCTTCCAAGAATCTCTACATTGTTAGACAGAGCCTTAACACATATGCCTTTCCTCCCTCTGTGCATTGCAATATTGTATGTTCTAGCTCAGATCAATGTGATGTACAAACATGGCACAATGGGCTGGGATATTCTTTTAAACGTAATGAAACATATTCCAATCTGTGCTTTCACTAATGTCGATCTTGATGTACCCTGTGATGTGTGTCACAAAGCCAAACAAACTAATGACATTTCTTTCCAGTGAATCACAATCTGAAGCACCCTTTCATCTTATACATTTAGATGTTTGGGGCCATTATACAACCTATACAATTTCAAAGTGCAACTATGTCCTCAAAATTCTAGATGATTACAGTCACTCCTTGTGGACTTACCTCTTGAGACACAAATCCTAAGTTGCTTCCACTCTCAAGTATTTCTTCTCCATGATCAATAACCAATTTGCCATAAATATAAAAGTCATAAGGACGGACAATGGTTCTGAATTCCTCAACAACGACTGCCACACTCTTTGTCAAGATCTAGGTGTCATCCATCAAACTTCTTGCACATATACAGCTCAGGAAAATTGGAGAATTGAACGCAAACATAAATAACTTCTAAATATTACTAGAGCCTTGCTATACCAAGCCTCCTACAGTTCCGGGGTAATTCCATTCTCACAGCAACCTACTTAATCAATAGAACACCTTCAAAGCTCCTCCACTAGAAAACTCTCTTTGAACAATTAATAGATCACAGTCCCTCTCACACTCATCTCTGTGCCTTTGGTTGCCTTTGCTATGCCAGTAATGTAGATCCTCACAAGTCTAAGTTTCATCCTAGGGCTCTCAAGTGCATTCTATTAGGGTATGCCATGACCTAGAAAGCATATAAACTCTATGACTTGGATAAAAACCGTATTATCATCTCTAGAGATGTTCACTTCCATGAACATTGCTTTCCTTTTTCTACCCTGTTTCTCTCTCTTCTCTTAGTCTCTGTCCTTTTTCATTAGTTCCCCCTTATACTGATGATGCTCTCTGTGATCCTACTGCACTTTTCACCCATTTCCCGCAGTTCCTCTGGCTCCTGTGTCCCTTCTGTTTCTCCTCTTGCTCCTCAACCACCTGCACCTCCTCTTCGTTGTTCCACCAGAAATACTCAATGTACTCCTTGGCTTAATGATTTTATATGTTCTGCACATGTACCTCCTTCTTTACACTCCACCACTCCTGCATTTAAGTTGTTTGTAGCCTCGTTATCTGTTTTGCAGGAGCCCAAGTCTTTCTTTAGGCCATCCAGCATGAGGAATAGCGGGAGGCCATGAACAGAGTAAATAATGCAACAAGTAAATATTTTTTTAGGGGAAATTATTGTAATAATGCAAAGAAAAAGAAAGTTACAAGAGTGGGGTGGTTTTGGAGGTGTTTAAAAAGTAGGCAACAACACTGCTGCTATTTTTTACAATTATACTGTTTTTTTAAAATTCTTGACAAGTAAAAGAATATTATTTATTTTAATTCTTAACAATTAAAAGGATTTATGCTATATTTTGAACAGTTACGAAACATAAAAAATAAAAAATAAGATAGAATTATGGAACAATCACATCATTATGGGCATCAACTGTGGAGTGTTAGGCTGTGGCCCACTGCTAGCAATTTTCAGCCCACATGCAATAATTGGAAACTAGCATTCCACCTTTAAAAATTAGTATTTTCAGCCCAATTTAAGGAATGTTATTTGTTCCAACGTGGCTTTATTTGCTTTTAATTTCTTAAATCCGATTGTAATATTTCAAAACATCGTTTCGATTGCTTGAAACCAAATATTTTTCCAACACAACCCTTCTCCTTATTTTGTATTAGTAAATAAATAAATTAATATTATACTAATATTATAGTTTACTATATAAAAAATTTTAAAACCTTATTAAAAAATATCTTATCAAACAAGAATAAGAAATTTCTTGGTAATAAAAATATTCATTAAAATGAGTATTGCTCATTTATTTTAAATCGTTTATTTTAAATAAAATTCCTAGCAAATTAACAACGTTGAAATGTTATTTGCCTATTTATTTTTAAGAATATAGTGTTCATTCTTTAATTAGTTTAGAGAAATTAGGAATTAATGGAAAATAATTTTCTTCTTTGACAGAGTTTTGCTCTTATGTCTTTTCACAATAGGACTAAAACACTTAGACTATATTTGAATTGATGGATTTGAAGTTTAGATTAGTGTTTATATATTATTCACATTTTATTTATTTTAAATATTTTGGAAGTGACTTTGTCACTTACAACATCGAGGATGATCCGATAACTTTCAAAGATGCTATGGCTTCTTCAGAAGCCAAGCAGTGGAAAGAAACTGTTAAAAGTGAGATAGACTCCATTGTTTCTAATGGAACGTGGGTGCTAGTCGATCTTCCTCCGGGGTGTACTACTATTGGGTGTAAGTGAATTTTTAAAAGGAAACTGAAACCTAATGGGACCATAGATAAGTTTAAAGCCAGATTGGTGGCTAAAGGGTTTAAATAAAAGGAGGGGATAGACTATTTCGATACCTATTCTCCGGTAGCTCGATTGACTACAATCCGGGTGCTTATAGCAATTGCTTCAGGGTATAATCTCCCAATTCATCAGATGGATGTGAAAACAACCTTCTTGTATGTTGAACTCGAGGAAGAGATTTACATGGAACAGCCTGAGGGGTTTGTAGCTCATGGTAATGAGCATAAAATTTATAAACTTGTTAAGTCTCTATATGGACTTAAACAAGCACCCAAACAGTGGCATGAAAAGTTTGATAAAATTATTCTTGCGTTCGGCTTCACTGTAAATGAGAATGATAAATGCATATACTGCAAGGTTAAAGGAGATAAAATGATAATTCTATATCTGTATGTGGACGATATTCTATTAATAGGGTCATGTCTAGATATTATTATCGAAACCAAGTCATTTTTGAAAAATAAGTTTGAAATGAAGGATATGGGTGAGGCTAATGTGATTCTTGGCATCAAGTTGACTCGGTCAACTGATGGAATAGCCATTTCTCAGTCTCATTATGTTGAGAAGATAATTGAGAAATTTGGTTATCAAAACAGCAGAATTGCTAAAACACCATATGATCCTTCTGTAGCTTTATTCAAAAATGAAAGTGGTGTTTCGGTTGCACAGCTAAGGTATTCCCAAATTATTGGGAGCTTACAGTATCTGGCAAATGGCACGAGACCAGATATATTTTTTTCTGTCTCTAAGCTGGCTAGATATACTAGTTGTCCTGACAAAACTCATTGGGGTGCCTTGGATAGAGTACTAAGGTATCTAAAGGGCACGATGTCACTGGCCATACATTATGGCAGATTCTCTGTTGTTCTTGAGAGATATAATGATGCTAGCTGGATAGCCAAAAACTCCGGGAGTAATAGGTGCTCAGGATATGTTTTTACCTTAGGTGGGGACGCAGTCTCCAGGAAGTCTGCAAAACAGACTTTGATAACTCGGTCTACGTTTGAAGCCGAGTTATGTGCGTTAGATACGAATTGTACCGAAGCAGAATGGCTATTTGGGTTGTTATCACAACTTCCCGTTGTAAATCAGCCTCTTTCACCATGATAGCCAAACTACAATAGCAAAGGTGAGGAGTCGTAAATACAATCAAAAGACCAAACGACACATCCAAGTTAGACTAAAATCTATAAGGGCATTAGTGTCAGACAGAGTAATAGGCATTGACTTTGTGGGAACAAAGGACAATGTGGCTGATCCTTTGACGAAAGGCTTGAATCTGTCGCAAGTTCATAAGTCTAGATTGGAGATGAGACTGAAAACCTATGAGTGATATATCTACGACGGCAACCCAACCTTTTGAGTGGAGATCCCATAAAAAAAGTTCAGTGTGGTATCAACAAGTCGTAAGGGTATGTTAGAGCACCAAATAGACTAATACTTTGTATCTGGAGTTTATCCCCTCAAATTCTAGAAGGTGCTGCTACTGCAAGTATAGTAAGAGTTCATCTCTGAATGGGGTCAAGTCTTATAAGACGAGATGCTAGCAGTGCATCCCTGGAGACGCCCAACTAAGTGAATGTCGTTGTTTGGCCGTAACTAAGGAATTGGATTTTTCCTGAAAGCATTCATGAACAGGATCAAGACACATGGCCTAAGTGTCAACCCTAAAGATCAACACAAAGCTGGTTGCTCGTTGTTATTGACAGACGTTGTCACACTCACAGGCTTAAATTCAAGGCTTAGTTCCATTTAACCTGGTGACAAGTGACGTTAGATAACTTAGACAGTGGTTCAAACCGAAAGGTACCTTTGTTGAAAGCAAGTCATGGAAACTTGAGTTCAAATCTATGAGTTTGTGGGCGATTGTTGAATTTGAATTTTCAAAAGCAAAAACCCACAGATTTGTAACAGCAGCAGCAATTGAATTCACCTTCAATTTTCTTCATTTCATTTGCTATTGAATGTGATTGATTGAGGATCAAAAACTGCAAAACCCATTTTCAATTGTTGTTTTCAATTTACAATTTGAAAAAGAAATTGGATTGCTGCTTTCAATTTGCAATTGAATATGAGTGTAACAGCAATTTCTTTCTTCATTGCTGATTCATTTCGCACGGTTTCTTGTGGGGGAGATTAATTGCCATTATATTTTCTTTTATGGCTGTACTTTGGGCATGCCTATATAAAGGCATGCCACTTCCCATTTGTAAAAACACAACGACAATCACAATCTCTCTTCCTTTGCGAACTCTCTCCCTCTCTTTCTCGATTTCTATCATTCTTTAAAGATTTGAGCGATCAAGTTTTGATTACGAGCTTCTGAGTGTTTGGTCGAGGTGTTCTTCGGTATAGTGCTAAAACCAAAAGAACTGTAACCGTCTTATCCTGAGAGAAATTACGTTGCACCCGGTGCACTGCTGATACGAGGCGTATATTTTCTTCAAGGCAAGCAGTAATTCTGCGATTCGGTTAAAATTAACGATTTTAAAGTGGACTGAAAATTGTTACGATACGATTCTCGTTGTAAGTTTTCAATTTAAATTTCTTGTCAGAAATAGCATTTCTAATTGCTTTTTGTTATTTGTTCCAACGTGGCTTTATTTGCTTTTGATTTCTTAAATCCGATTGTAATATTTCAAAACATCGTTTCGATTGCTTGAAACCAAATATTTTTCCAACATAACCCTTCTCCTTATTTTGTATTAGTAAATAAATAAATTAATATTATACTAATATTATAGTTTACTATATAAAAAATTTTAAAACCTTATTAAAAAATATCTTATCAAACAAGAATAAGAAATTTTCTTGGTAATAAAAATATTCATTAAAATGAGTATTGCTCATTTATTTTAAATCGTTTATTTTAACTAAAATTCCTGGCAAATTAACAACGTTGAAATGTTATTTGCCTATTTATTTTTAAGAATATAGTGTTCATTCTTTAATTAGTTTAGAGAAATTAGGAATTAATGGCAAATAATTTTCTTCTTTGACAGAGTTTTGCTCTTATGTCTTTTCACAATAGGACTGAAACACTTAGACTATATTTGAATTGATGGATTTGAAGTTTAGATTAGTGTTTATATATTATTCACATTTTATTTATTTTAAATTTTACTATGCCAAGTAAATTATAATAAAAATATCTTCTATCAAATTAATCGTGTTAAAATATTATTTTGTATTTAATCTTTTTATTGGATATATAGTCTATTTCCTACTTGGTCGTTTACTTGATTCATCCTGCTGTCCCCTTGGACTTGATGTTGTCATGTGTGGCGAGTTAGCCAGATAATTCGAGTGAAATTTGTTCCTCTCAATAAAAAAAAAAAACAGAAAAAGATAGAGAAGGTATAATAGTGCACATGAGAAAGGAAAAAGAAAAATTGCTTGCTTGCTCAAAACATGGTACCACATCAAATATTTACTAACAAGATAGTAGGAAACAACTACATAGGATCTCTAGGGATCACTTTTAGGCATGAACCAGACATACTTTCCCTGTTTCTGGTTTCCTTAACACATGATTATGATCTAAGTATTACAAACATGCTTGGTTCTATTTACAGTAGGCAAGATTTACTTCCACGGCGAACCCATGAGGCTCATACTTAGAATTACTTGAACGCCACAACTGATATCGACAAATCCATGAACGTTGTTAAGCAGACTCTTTCATTCAGATCATCTTCACTGCTAACTTAACTGCAAAAACAAAGAAGAAAACTTGAGCAAAATCAACCATATAAGAAAAGTATGCAACACATAATGCCATGTAAACTATAGGACAACCTATATCCTTCTCTGCCATTTCTACCCAAAAAGCAACCTTTGTCCCCATCCATTTCACCTCTACTGATTTTTCCCCATATTTAAAAATCAAGAAATATTGAGTCCATTTTATTATCCTTTGCATAATTCAAACCCAAAATTCGTACTGATTTCTATTATGCCTTCACGTTCTCAACATTCTAATGGGGAAAGCAATAGGATTATGAATTCCAAGGCCACTTTAAACATGACGGACGCAAGGCAGTTCGGAGTTGAGGCCTACAAGAGAGATAATACTCCAATGTTTTTGTAGATTTATTCTTGGTCTGTTCATTATGTTGGCTTTTGGCCTCATGTTGCTTTCTTAGAAATTTTTGTTTGTCATACATTTGCATTTTTGTACAAATTTTACAAAAACTCCATATATGTCCATATCATTGACATCTAACATTTGAAGGTGTATCACAAAAAAAATTGTTGAAAAATCATTATTACACAATCACACGAAATTCAGAAATCAAATACTGCATACTAAATTGCAAAATAGTAGAGATGCCAATCTCATTATTTGTGTTAAAATCACTTGTATATATATCTTAAAAGACTTTTATCATTTGTCAAAATAAAAGATAGTGATGGATGCAATTTGCTAAAAAATAGTGTACTTTTTTGGAAGTCTAAACAAAGATGGTGATGAATGCAATTTGCTAAAAAACAGAAAACTTAATGCAGCTTAAAATTTTCCAAAGAGCTGCAAAAACTGTTTTGAATCCAATTCTTTTTTATGGAAATAAAAATCAATAACAGATTTCCTTGAAAATCCAAAAACGTGACTTATTCATGCATTTATCAAAAATAATTAAATGAATATATACCCATGAATAATCAAATACAAAAAATATTCTAAACGCTGTAAATTTATTTTAAATAATTTGAAAGAAATTACTGCAATTCAAGCTAATTTTGAGAATTAAAGAAGACCACAGCTGATTTTGAGAATTAAAGAAGACCACCCACAAGAAAAATAAATCTTTGAGTCAAAGAGAAAAATTTATTTTAAGAACTTTACGTGAAAACAAAAGAACACTTGACAAGGAAAACAAATCTTTTGGGCAAAAGAGAGAAACAATTTTCTAGTAATACATTTCAACTTATCAAAACTTTGTGTTCCTTAAAAATCATTGATGAACTCTTGAACGTACATAATAATACTCACAAAAGTTTTACCAAGTAATCTTGAAAAATATATTTTTAATTGGCATCTCGACAACTGTTCCACATTAGCATAGCATTTAATCCCAAAGTTCGCAAATAAAAAATAATTCATGATTGTATAATATAGATGTTCCAACATACTAATCTGTAATACACCTTCAAAAATAAGATGTTAATAACAAGAACTAACATGGTTTTTGTAAATCATACACAAATGTCAAACGTATTAACAACAAAAAGTTTTAAGGCAGCTCATGAAGAAAACCCAACATAATAAACGAACCAAAAATAAATTTACAAAAAGATGAGGTATTTGTTCTCTCATTAAGGTCTCAACTCTATACTTGCATCATTCACATTTTTGAGCAGCCTAAAAAATCCCTAATCCCATACTTTCCAAACCAGAATGGAGAAAGCACGGCTTTCCACAGAAATCAGAGCAGCAAATTTTAGGTTTGAATTATACAAAGTATAAAATCAATGGTCTCAACCATTCTTGATTCCAAAATATAGGAGAAAAATCAGCAAAGAAGAATTGATAGGGGCCGTTGGTTGCTTTTCAGTTAGAAACTTGAAGAGAAGACTATGAAGATACGTAAGGCTACCATTAGGTTCTAAAATGTCAACAAATTCCCACACAATTCTTATCGATATGAGGTTATCTAGTTTGCACCTAATTGGCAAACCCAATTCAAACTCTAGCCTTCAATCTTTTAATAAACAAGTATGAAAAAACTATACTAACTTATATGCTTCACTTTAATGCATGTGGAGAATGATGTATCAGGTAGGGTGATGCCCTTTGCTAATTGAACGCTATATGTGTTAGGGCTAAAGAAAACCAGATATCACCTCCAACATTAGTTCAATATGGTCCAATTTTTATTTGAAAATCTCTTAAAATTTCACTTTATATGTACGGATAGAAATTCACCAATAAATAAATACTCACCTTACCTAGTCAATGGGTTGTGGGACCCAAAACCTATCGAACAATTTCACAATTTTAATGCAATTAGAAACAAACTTGCAAATAAATATGGGTTTCAGCGAGACTTCAGTGACGGCATTGCCTGCATCAAATTTAGAGTATAGTGCTTTTTTCAACAAATAAAACTTGCAAATAAAAGAATTGATAACAGCAATTCCGTGTGACTCTATTGAATCTCTGTACTTTGTATCAAGACAGAATTACGAACAGACATGGAAGAAAACAACATAGATACAACATTGTAGCACTCTCCAATTAAAAGGCATAAGAACAAATACCGCACTTGATGCACTTGAGAAAAGATATTTTGCTGGCCCATCAATTGAGCAAGTATCAATTGGTTTACGAAGTTCCATTACAGTCCAAAGAGGATATTGAGATATTTAAAGTCAAGCTCATATTCAGCGAATCACATATATGCATTAAGAAAGAAGATAAGTGAACTTGATCAGCAACAAAGATAATAGCAGGAAAAACAAAGTGTTACTTACTGTTCCTAAAGTAGGTTCATAGTTGCTGATCTAAGTGAAGATACATGTGGGGTCCCATTAGTTTCAAGCAACTGTCTTATGCTAGATTGTGTAAGATAATCGACATGGTGTGACTAACAAAAATCATCATATTTCTAGTATATCCTAGCCCCATATATTAACAACTGCAGCCAAACATTTTCAGAAACAAAGTCCCACGTAAACCAAGGATCATTGGCAGCAATTTATATGGATGGAAAATGAAAATCATGGCCAATACATTCACACAAGCAAAATATATTAACAACTGCAACCAAATATATATTTGTAAATAATTTTCTGAAACACAACATTCACACAAGTTATAACATTGCTAGACTCACATTCTTTCCCAACCTAATGGTAGGGAAGATCAGCCAGCGGACAAAGATGACAATCCAATCCAAAGCCTGCAGGTTCTCCTGGCAGATTTGGAAAAACAAAGGTTTTGCCCTAGGAGTTACTATATCATTAACACTCGTGAAAACTTGATTCGAAACAATGATTAACGCATGCATTATTAACAAAGAACATGTAAAAGACCAAAAGATTACCAATTCAATGCCAGTAGTCTCGTCGATTCGAGTCCCTAAACCCAACATAAGTTTCGTTCCCACTCCATCTCTATACGAATCCCCTGTGAAAGCATTTGGATGCAATTAAATAACATTATAAGATGGGAAAAGACCAATGAAATCAGAGCCAAAAAGAAAAAAGGAAAAGCTAGACACAGAAAATGCAAGTGGAATAAGCAAAGCCAAATCTGCCTTCAAGAAAGAAGCTCTGAAAAACAAGACTGCCAAAAAATTGACCAGTTTGTGAGTGTAGGCAATATGTATTAATATCCCTCAAGACTCTAGCGATCAAAATGACAACAGGATCACTACTGAATATAATCATATGAAAAAACAACCATACCCAAAGGGAAAAGCCTTCAAAACCTCCAATTCAGAGAGCCATCTTGCCTATTCTCTGAACAAGTTCTGATCCAGCAACAATGTCCACACCAGCATCCTTGTATGTAAGTCCCAGACACTTGTCCGCAGACTGCAGTCGTAATCCAAGACATACAGTAGAGCCCATGTGTAATTGAAATTCAAGAACCTTGAAATAACAAATCGAGACCTTAAAAAAGACAAAAAGGAAAAAGAGTAAGGCCGTAATTTCACAATTCAGTGACACTGAAAAGTACTCGTATTAAATCTTCCGTTGGGAAGACAGACTTCCTTTAACCAAGATACTCTTAAGTTCACAATGCAAGAACCCATAATGCAAGAAACTTAAAAGAACTCTTATGCAATGAGGTGATGTCAGACTCTCAAGAAATACCTTAAGAAAGAACAGATCGAGGCTGAGGGCAGTCGGCGGAGGCGGCCGGACGTCTGAGACGATGTTCAAAAACGCCGCTGTTAAAAAAGAAGGGCATGTCAATGTGAGCGCCCTCTTGCTTTTCTTCTGCACTATTTTTGATTTTTCAAAATCTGGTCGTGGATGTTCCTCTTATATAAATATGCGCCGGCGCGGGGAACACAACGGTAAAGTTTTTTTGTTCTTTTCTTTCTTGAAATCACAACGGTAAAGTTGGGAAGATTAGGTTTCACTGTGGTTTGAGGGTGAGAAAGTGACAGACCCGTGAACAAGATGATGATTCAAGGGTAAATTGCATTTTTGCCCCTGTATTATCATCAAAATGCAAAGAACCCCTATATTAAAAAAAATAGGTTAAAAATTCGATGTTTTTATTAATCTTGTGTAGAACCTTATTCCTGTTATGATCTGGCGAAGAGCGAGAAATATTAAAAAATGCTATATCAATACAATATTATATCATATGATATCAATTAGAAAAATCCGCACCATTGTCGTGTTAATACATTAATGTATGACTGGCATGTGTTGAATTAAAATATAATTACATCATACATAATTTAAAAATATAATCACATATAAACCACACATGTAGGTGAAATAAGTGGAGTTAATTATTTTTTATTATAAAAAAAATTATTTTATTATAATTATTTTTAAATATATAACAAAAACATGACGAGTCGCGATTTGAAATCGCGACTCGTCATTAAATAAAGGGGAAAAAATGCAGAATTCCCCAAGTCGGGAAACAAAATCCCGACTTCAAGTCGGGTTTTTGAATCCCGACTTGGAGTCGGGATTCTGAAACCCGACTCCAAGTCGGGATCCTGAATCCCGACTTGAAGTCGGGATTCTGTTTCCCGACTTGGGAATTCTGCTTTTTTTTTTTCGTTTAAATTATTATTATATAATTTAATTTATATATAATTAATAACAATATACTAAAATCCAAAATTAATAAAATTAACATTGCATTAACTTAAAAAATTACAATTAAGGGTACAAATGTAATAGTTATTTATTATTTTGTACAATTGTAAAAAATTACATTAAATGTATACAATTACAAATATCAAAAATGTCCACCCGTTCCACAATGTCGTCTGTGGCGTTGACGTCGAGGTCTTCTAATTTCCTCGCCACATTTTGAACTGGCTCATTTTGTGCCTCATTTTCTTCACCAACAAACCGACTTGATGTTTCAGAACTTGACTCCACATTGTCACGATATGCACCAAATGATGGAAATGGAATTGGTGAAATATTATATCCTTGTGTATATGGTTGATTAAAACCAAGACCAAGGTCAAGAGAAAAATCTTGTGTTTGATTTGACATATATGGAGTCGATTGAAACCAATCACCTTGAGATGGTTGAGGCATATAATAATCTTGAGGCGGTTGAGGTACGTAATAATCTTGAGGTGGATATACTATAGAAGGACCAGCTATATCCAACCCAATATCACGACGTTCAACTGAACCAGTTGACATTCGGCTAGAACTTCTTCTTTGCCTGTGGGATGTTGTGGGAGCATCATCGGATGGAGAAGCAATTTGTTGTGGCTGTTGGGTTATAGCCTCCTTGATAATATGTAACCCATGTTCAAATCTATCCACCAATTGACTATATCCTTCGATATTTGGTGGTCTAGATCGACATAAAGTTTCAAGGGCATTCACCTCATTTGCCTGAAAAGTGTAGAAAAATAATTAGCCTTGTGTTGTTAAAAATATATATAAAATAAAACATGTAATATTATATAATAACGTACCACAACTTGCAACATAGGTGCTTCTCCAGGTTGGTACCCGCTTTCCACACGTCTATCAGTAGATGACGACACGAAATTTCTTGTTATGTTGTAGTACCACTCCCAATAACCTCGTTCTGTTACCCTTCTATTAGAAATGAGTGGCCTATGTACAACCGTGTCATATCGTCTTTGCCATCTATTGATGTATTGTATGTGTTGCAGAGATCAATCTGCGCCAGCGTGATTTTTACGGGAAATCTGATGGAGGCTCATATCACGGGTATCCGTCGATTCTGGTACATTCTGCCTCATCCCGAATTGGCGAACAACTCGTTCGGGACGATGCATTTCAACTATTGCGTAGAATATCAACGGAACAAATGACCTCCACAACTGGGGGTTCAATTCATCGGTGTAAGCCATAATGACATTCGAGTCCATGTCATACGGCTGCCATATGAACTGTAATAAAAACAAAGATGTAAATTAATATGAATTTAATTCACGGTATAAATATACGAATAATATTAAAATTTAGTTACCTGATCCGCCTGCATCTCATCCAAAATTTCTCGTATGACTCGTACAGTTCCCCGAACTGTAGTGGTGAAAGTGTGCTGACAATTCCAAGTAGCACCATATGGTGCTGCTGGGAGCCAGCGATTATTGTCCATTTGCACTTGGCCCATAAATAGCCGTTGGGCACCAAGTCCAGGATAAAGTGGCATAATCCGTGACCACGCCCAAATCTACACGAACAATACAAATATGTGTTATTAATGAATATCAATAGCAAAAAAAAAAATGTGTAAGACTTTTTAAGTCAATTTTACCTGTAGCAATTGCAGCGCTCCACCAATTGCCGCTTTGCCTTTTGTGCTGGCATTGCACAATTCGCGATATAAAAATGCCAGCACAGCACTCCCCCAACTATAGTTCCTCGCGGTTTCTATATCTTCTAATTTTGAAAGATATAATAATGAGACATAGTTACCTGAGGAATCTGGGCACATCAATCCCCCAAATAAAAGTAATGCAACGGCACGTGCGTACTGGACGACGACAGCCTGGGGAGTATTATAAGTAATTTCGACCGCCGCCAAATGAGATGTAATTGCCGATGTCTGTAATCTCGAGCCCTTCAACACATTTGCATCCGGGCTAAAGCCTATGTAAGTCAGGCAATATTCTTGCTATTGTTGTGTTGTGCGGTCGAAATCAATTCCAGTCACCGGCTCGCCGTCTATTGGGAGTGCCCAAATTATTTGTACATCTTGTAGGGTAATTGTGGCTTCCCCTACACGAAAATGAAAAGTGTGCGTCTCCGATCGCCACCTCTCCACTAATGCAGTGATGAGGTGTTGATTTAATTGAAGGTGTCCGCACCTATAAACTCCATAAAATCCTATTTGGTGTAGGATTTCTTGTACACGCTCGGACATATTATTTTGGTTAAAGTAGCTCCAAAAGGTACCATCCGCACGCCGTGAAATGAATACGGCGTCTAGGTCACCATCTGGAATATCGTCAGACCTATGTTGGGCTTGTTGAGATAATACAGTACTATCATGAGGACCGTAGACTGATCGTCTATCCATTTGTGTGGAAAAAAAATTGAAGACAAACTCACGGTATAAGATGAAGGTGGGTGAAAATTTTTGCTGGTGGATGAAGTGAGTTTCCACCCACCTTCATCCGTCCAATTTATAATGGTGGATGAGGGTGGGGGAAAATTTTAATTTTAAAAAATTAAAAAAAATTTAAAAAAAAATTAAAGGCTGGCCTCAATGGCTGGCCCGGCCAGCCTTAATTTTAAGGCTGGCCGCGGTCAGCCGGCCAGCCTTAATCAAAGGCTGGCAGCGCCAGCCTTAATGAGGGCTGGCAGCGCCAGCCCTCCATTAAAGGGGGCTGGCCGCGAGATCCTCAGGATTATGAAGACGAATTTATGGAGGAAATTAACAAAATAGAAAAATTCATCAGGAAGCCAATGCAAACCAAATTTTATTATCCTAGGCCAACACCCCAAGATGTCCTTTATGAAGAACAAGAGATAATTGACCAAAATAGTTATAATGGGAAACAAATTTATGAATGGAACATTAATGGATTTACAGAAAGACAAATCTATAATACTATACATAGAATGATGATGTACAATACTATTTATAAAGGAAATAATAATTCCGATAAAGCTATTGCTAAAATGATCATAGCTGGATTTACTGGCCAATTAAAGGGATGGTGGGATAATTATCTCAGCCAAACTGATAAAGATGAAATATTAAATACAGTAAAAATTGAAAATAATATCTCAGAAGAAAAAGCAGTTTATACATTAGCCATAAACATAGTTGAGCATTTTACAGGTAGATGGTCAGATAATAGTGAAAATATTCGAACACTTTTACAGAATTTAAAATGTAAAACATTAACTTCATTTAGATGGTACAAAAATGTATTCCTTAGTAGAGTAATGGAACTCTCAGAGTCAAATGATTCTCATTGGAAGTCTAAATTTATAGACGGCCTCCCTCATCTTTTTGCAGAAAGGGTTAGAAATGTCCTAAGAAAAGGAGACCTGCACATCAACTATAATCAATATACTTATGGGAAGTTAATTGGAACCTGCATTCAAGAAGGATTAAATTTATGCAACGAAATTAGATTAAATAAACAAATTAAAAGACAAAATTTGACAGAGAAAAGCCAATTAGGACAGTTTTGTGCCCAATTTGGGATGGAAATGAAACCATCCGATAAATCAAAAATCTCTAGGAATAGAACTTCGAGGTTTAAGGATAAAAGGTACAAAAAGAGAAAATTTAGAAAAGAAATAAATAAAGAAAAAGACTTAGCTAGAAAAAAATGAATGGAAGGCTAAGAATAATACCACAAAGAAAATAAGAAGATGCTATATTTGTGGAGAAACAGATCATCTTGCTAATAGATCCAGAAACAAAAAAGCTAGAAGGCTGAAAAAGAAAATAAATAATCTTAATTTACAAGAAGAAGAAAAACAAGAAATACTCAATATAATATTTTCAGAAAAAGAAGAATCCTCTGAATCAGAAGAATCGGAAGAGCAAAATGAACTTAAAAATATCGAAGAGAATTTTGAATATTCATCAACCACTTCTGAATCTGAAGAAGAAGAGCCATCTTGCTCATGTAGGCAGGAAGATAACTCACATCAAAAATTTTATGAATTAATGGCAAAATTTAAAGAAATGGAAAAAATAAATGTTCTCACAGATAATCATATTATTGAATTACTTAGGGAAATAAAGGATCCTGAAGTTAGGGACATTATCCTAAGCAAGATTGATAGTAATAATGCCTCCACATCTGAGCCTATCCCATTTCATGATAGGACTATTAATAAACCCTTTGAACCATATACAATAGCTGAGGTCAAGAAATTACTTAATGAAAAACATTCCATTAGAGATAACCCCTCTACTATAGAGGATCTCAAAATTGAAGTCGAAAAGTTAAAAGAAGAGATAAAGAATATTAAAAAATACAACCAGTCTCTTACAAACAGACTTGAAAGGATTGAAATTAGTAAGAATAAAGAAGTAGAAGAAGAAAATAAGAATAAGGAAATAGGAGAAGAAAAATACGAGGAAGAATTTTTATCCACTTTATAAATTGTCACCAGTCAAAAATGGAATGTCAAAATTGATCTCTTAATAAATAACAATTTTAGAAAAACATTTACGGCTCTTATTATTACTACTACTACTACTATTATTATTATTATTATTTTAAATCATGAGATGGAATTATAAAATTTTTACATAGATAGTTGAAATTAATATATGTTCACTATCTACAAATTTTATATATTTATAAATATTAGTATAACATTGATGTAACTATCATCTTACATTGTTGAACAACATAGGTTAATCGAGGCATCAACATTCAGATCAGATAGTTAGATATGATAAAACTTACAAAAAACATACATTTGGTAAAATTTTAGACTTATTGAATTTACAGATGTCGAGATATCGTACTCGAAATATAAGACTAATCATTCAAGACGTTGTATTGTTGAATCAGGCCATGTGATTTTAAATCATACCGTCTGATATGATCTAATGGACACAGTTTTATATATATTTAAATTTGTATGAATCAAGTGCCCGGATTTTTAATCAGTTTATCAGTAATTGAACAACTGCAAATGCAGCTCATGGATGTGGTAACTGCATATCTGTATGGGTCATTGGATACAGATATCTAATCTAAGTGTGGTTGCATTCACTATAGGTGAATATATTCCAGTATAATTAATTTCAGGCTTTTGAGTAAAGCCTTAGGCCACAAGTCTAGCTTTGTACTTTACAACTTCATTTCGTTCATTTCTCTTTCATACAAACACTCACTTATAGCCAATTGACTTAACACCTTTTGGTGTTGGAGTTATAGATCCAAATACTTCTCGCTCATTTAGCGAGTCTAGCTCATCTTATATGACTTTTTTCCAATTTTTCAATAATTTCGTTATCGAATTTCCTCCATAGTTTGAGAATCATTTTCAGCTTCATCAATGATTTTGACGGCTACAGAATAAGCAAAATTATCATTCATTTCAATTTCTTTTCGATGCCAACCTAAACTGTTATGAGCATAATTAATAGACATCGTAATTGTTTTAGAGATCTTACTCATTACTTTATAGTCTTCAGATAAGGCCGCTTCAGAGATCTTATCCTTAGAGATAGTACTAACGATCACATTAGCATTGTGATTAATTGAGACGATATATTCCTTTCTCTTTCGAGGATTTGCATTTTTAGAGCCAAGTGGTCTACCACGCTTCTGGCGTATTTGTGACTCAGATGCCTTTCATTGAGTAAGAATTGCTTCAGGGGCTTTTAAATGAGCTGGAACAGTTTCAGCCGGAATATGTGATTTTGTGACCTTTTTTGTATCTATCGACGCTTCTGGTAGCCTATATGCAACACTTTGCAAATGTATGATCTATTGAACTTCAAGTTCACTATCATTTGTCCGTGGACCCATAAAAGATATAGATGTTGATTCCATGCAATATCTTTCCTTTTAATCTCCTTATCTACTCCCCATAATGTCGGGACTATTGTCTCATCAAATTGACAATCCAAGTACCTAGCAGTGAATTGATTATTGGTCATTGGTTCAAGGTACTTAATATTTGAGGAGACTTATAACCAACATAAATTTCAAATCTCTTTTGTGGCCCTATTTTAGTTCATTAAGAAGGGGGTATCGGGACATACACCGCACAACCAAACACCTTTAAATGAGAAATATTTGGTTCTCTTCCAAAGATAAATTATAATGGAGAAAATTTATGGTAAGCGGTAGGTCCAAAATGAATTAGAGCTGTTGCATGCAAAATTGCATGCCTCCATGTTGATGAAGGTAATTTTGATCTCACCAATAAGGGTCTAGCTATTAATTATAACTGCTTAATTAATGACTCTGCCAAGCAGTTTTGAGTATATACATGAGCAATTGGATGCTCCACAACTATCTCAATTGATTGACAATAATCATTGAAGGATTTAGAAGTAAATTCTCCCGCATTATCTAATCTTATTTTTTTAATAGGATAATCAGAAAAATGAGTTCTCAATTTAATAATTTGGACTAACAGTTTTGCAAAAGCAATATTTCATGTTGACAACAAGCTTACATGTGACCAACATGTTGATGCGTCAATCAACACCATAAAGTATTTGAATGGCCCACATGACGGTGTTATTGGCCCGCATATGTCTCCTTGAACTCGTTCAAGAAACCTAGGAGATCCTACATCACTTTTGTCATAGATGGCTTTGTAATTAATTTTTCAAGAGAACAAGCTGAACATATAAAATCACCTTTAACAAGGAATTTCATGTCGTTTAGTGGGTGTCTATCTAAATTTTCAATGACCCTATACATTATTGTTTTACCTGGGTGGCCAAGTCTATCATGCCAAAAAGTAAAAATATTTTGATCAACTAACTTCGAGTTAGTGATACTATGTGTTTCCAACGGAACTTATCAATGTGCCATATAAACTAGAAGTATATATTCTCATTCTTTCTAAAACTTGTTCTCGTCAGTTTTATATGTTGTAAGGTACAGATATTTGATACCATTTTCATTCATAGTTTCAATATGAAAACCATTTTGTCGAATATCCTTAAAACTCAATAAATTCCTTTGTGATTTACTAGAATATAAGGCATCATTGATATGTAATCTTGTTCTTTCAAATAATAAGATAGTAGCTCTTCCGGAGCCTTCAATAAGAATACTAGCTCTTGAAATAGTACTCACATTGGTTCTTGTCATTAACAAGTTTGTGAAAAATTTCTTGTTTCTCATAATTGCATGCATAGTGGCACTATCAACAAGACAATACTCCTTATTATTGAGATTTGTAATGGCTTGATCCATTTGATATAAATATAATACGTAAAAGAAAAACTTCATTCATATTAAAATATTACAGTATTTAAAAAAAATACCCTACAAATGAAAGTAAACATAACTTAATAATTGAAACATACTAATAACATATGAGATAAATCTAATCAATAAGCTGTAAGGGAAACTCAGGGAGATCTTTATCATCATTTTTAATAGACTGGAAAGAATCTGATGCATCCATGTGGGTATTGTCTGAGATTACAGTCTCAACAAAATTAGTCTCAACTTTTTTACCTTTTGCTTTCACAAAAGCCTGGTATAATTTGACTAGATGTTGTGCCGTACGACAGGTACAGGATCAATATCTAGACATCCCACATCTATGGCAAAGATCTCCATTTGTAATTTTCTCTTGTTGATTCTTTGCCTTGTTCCCATTGTTCTTCTGAATATTGGGATTAATCCATGTATTATGATGATTTCCACAACCATTATCACGACCATAACCACAACCGCCACGACCACGTCCATAAGAATGGCCCCGTGGTGAGCCATGGTATCGACCATGCCCCTTTCGTGAAGAAGTAGCATTTGCTTCAAACAATGAACTTGAATTCTCAGGAAGTAGTTTGGAATCAGTGGATCGCGTGTGATGGTTATTCAACAAAAACTGATTATTTTCTTCTGCAACAAGCAGGCATGAAATGAACTCTGAATAGGTTTTGAACTCACGTTCTCTGCATAGCTGCTGAAGTACAAGGTTGGATGCATGAAAAGTAGAAAATGTTTTTTTCCAACATTTTGTTCATCCATCACATTTTCTCCACATAACCTCAATTTTGATACAATTCGAAACATCTCATAATTATATTCAGCAATTGGTTTGAAATCTTGTAGTCGCAATTGTATCTACTCATATCTTGCACGTGGTAAGATTACAGTCTTTTGATGATCAAATTGATCCTTTAAATTTTTTCAGAGTTGAAAAAGACTTTTGACTGTTAAATATTGAGACTTCAGGCTCTCATAAAGTGATGATGAAGCAAAATCATCAGCAATCATCTAATCTGTCCGCAAGGTTCATACATAATCTTTTCCTCTTGGCCTTCATAAGCCAATACCCATATTGTCTCTAGGATAGGAGAAATGATTTCATCCTGCCTTTCAATAAATGTTTAGAAGAAGCTATCTTGCAAACTAAAGCATGTTGAATTGGTAACTTGGTGTATTTTAGAGTGCAACTTAACAAGTACTATGTAGTTTCCAAAAGAATCACGGCCACTAGAGGGATGACTTTACTTTTGGTAGGTTGCATTAAATCCAACATAAGATACCATCAAACATATATGAAGGAATTTGTTTCTATTTCGACATAACATAAAAAATTATCTACTCTTCTCTTTTCCAGGATCAGAAACGATGACTGTCGTATAATTATGATTCGTTTTAGCAAATGTCATATAATTATGATCAATGACCGGGATAAAGGGTCTCTAGTTTGTGCATGAAGCTTAAGCTTGCTTATAATAATGATCGAGAAGCCGCATTTAGAATTTCCAAGGCAAAGCGTACATTACTTTTAAGGCAAGCACGAACATATCCACTTTGGGGCGGACACTTTTTGTGGACCACGGAATGGTACAGAATCACTGCAACAATAGCAGCAGCTGATTGTGTGAGAATAATCGCTTTTCAGGCATCAAGTTGACACCAATTTCTCAGTAAACAATATACCGTATGTGCCATCATCTTCTCTTCTCCAATAACGTCGCAGGAGAAAGTCTCTTCGTTTCGTTGCCCTGCAAACAGGAAGGTGATTAAGTACACTATTTCTATCCATAAACGAATTATTTGCAGAAGTTACAAGTCTGACCATGGTAGCCAATGGTTATACAGTTGAACGTGTATTATATCAGTATGGCCATCGAGGTGTTCAACCACAGTGCCCTTGTAGAAACAAAAATCCCATCTGCAAAGAAGTACATAAATGTAAGAAATCCTGAAAAGAATGCTAGTTTACACCAAGCACTAGCCTATATCATGAGAACAATATATTAGGACTTATATGCCAAAAGTATCGGTGGTCCAGCATTTATGTATAATGACTGCTTGATAAGGAGTAGATTTCCTAAAACAATTGACAGATTGGATATTTTCATGGAAGGGAAGTGTGTATAGCATTACTTAACAGCCAGTGACATCTGCAGCTTTCTTCAGTTAGCCCAAATAAATCCACAAATACATGCCCGTCTGTTATTTATGCCTTTACTTATTACCTAACACTTATTCGTCGAAGATATAACTGCAGCTAGTTGCAAAAAGGAAAATTCCCAGCAGCCTTACTCTGTTCTTGAAGTACCAAGAAACATAAGGGTATGGAAAACAGCTTCTGAAGTTCCATCGATGGCTCCGATTGCCATTATGGCTGGATGATCATCCCAATGCTGAGAATAACAATAGAGAAATGCATAATGAGGCAGTCATTTTGTCAACTCAAAGGATCAACTAGGGTAGTCTGAAAAATCTACCTTCCCATTTGGATCTTCGTCTTTCGCTTCTTTGAAGAGACGTAGTCCTGAGGAGTCCAGAATAAGGACATAAGCTATAATGTCGGAACAACATCTATCAATAGCTACATCAAAGTACTGAAAGTCAGGGGTTACCATGTTGAGAGCCAAATATTTTCCATGGTGAAGGTGCTATTACATCGGAGGTCATTGCATCCACATGCCATGAAGATAGTGAACTCCAATCAATTCATGCTTTTGCCTCTCTCCTTGAAACAGTTAAGCTTTAAGATAAAAGGTTATGTTAGTTTCAGTGCATGGATAGTAGATTCCAATGATTACCACAAGTTACATAATAAAAATGCATGGGGGAGCGACAGCGAAAGAAATGGAGAAAGATAAAGGCTCTTAAACAGAAGGAAGTTGATTAATTTATGATATAAGATGCACACTACTGCTCAATCTCACATAATAAAGTTTTTATCTCTGTAACTGGCATGTTCAGTTTCCAATTAGGTAAAAAAAAAAAAAGCAATAATAAAATGGTCAACAGAGACAGCCATGGCCACCCCAACAACAAACTTGCAGATACTAAGCATGTAGTTTAAAGAAAAACAATAAAATGGTTTCAAATTTCAAACATATGTAGGCCTTAAGTGTTATGTAGTTATGTTTGGGAATATTCAGATATAAGTTGGTGATTAAGCATAATATTGGTTGATGTAGATAATCAACCCATCCTATCTAATAAACTTCACAAATGAATTGGACTGATATATCTTCCAGGATTAACAGACAGATGAATTTTAATCTCTGACAGTCATATAGGGCTTTGTATCAGTGTCTTAATTGTTAACCATATCCATAGACAGTAATTCCCATATGTTACTTCAAGATTTTGAAATTAAAACATCTACGCCTTGAATGCAGGCAAAGCAGAATACACTAACCTAAAGGGCTGATATTTTCGTCTGGAACAAGACATCAAATTGTTTCCTGGGTCTGCAGCAGCCTGTAAAGAATGTATCCACCTAGCAGCTTCTTCTGAGCTGGTTGCCGCAAGCTATACAATTAGATATCAAATTCTCATCCACCTGTACTATCAGCATAAATTCTTCACTTATTTAAAATGAAAAATTGGCATACCTTCAGTGTATCATTATGATTGGTACTGCATCATATGATTTTGCTGCATCAGTTTCTAATTGTGATTTCACCACGTTGTGGCATAAGAGATTAGGCCATATTAGCCAAAAAGGCCTTGATTTTCTAAAAAGAGATGGTATTCTAAATGATAGAATTGACAAAATAGAATTTTGTGATGAATGTGTCATGGGCAAACAACATAGAGTTCATTTTCCTACATCCCCATCCCCCAATCCGTCTATGTCTCCATGTATTTTAGACTATGTGCATGCTGATGTTTGGGGTCCTAGTAATACACCCACCCATGGTGGAAATCGTTATTTTCTTTCTATCATTGATAATTTTTCTCGTAAAGTGTTTATTTTTCTGATGAGACATAAATCTGAAGTTTTTGAAAAATTTAAGAAATGGAAAATTTTTGTTGAAAATCAAATGGGAAAAAAGTTAAAATCACTTAAGACTGATAATGGACTTGAATTCTGCAACAAAAGTTTTTCTGATATGTGTGAGGAATTTGGTATAAAACGGCACAAAACAAATCCCTATACCCCCCAACAAAATGGAATTGCTGAACGTATGAATCGTACAGTACTTGATAAAGTTAGATGTTTATTGATTAGCTCTGGGTTACCTAAAACTTTTTGGGGGGAAGCTGTCTTAACTGCTGCTCATCTTATAAATTTGTCTCTTTCTGTGCCTCTACTTGGGAAAACTCCTAATTTTATGTGGTATGGAAAAATACCTGATATGACTTCTTTACGTATATTTGGTTGTGCTGCCTTTGTTCTCCAAGATTCTGATAAACTTGATCCAAAATCTGTTAAATGTGTTTTTATTGGTTATCCTGAGGGTATTAAAGGCTATAGACTGTGGGTTAGGAACCAACCAGGTTTTAAAGTCCTAATAAGTAGAAATGTTACCTTTAATGAGTATGAAATGCCATGTTTAGATAAATCACAACCTTTAGAAAAAGATTCAACCTTTAATACGGTAGAATTAGAGGATAACCAAGAAGGGGAGGAATTAGGAACAATGAAACACACTTAGACGAGCAATTAGGAAACAATCAAGAGGTAGAAAACCCAGAAATTCAGAACCCTCTAGACAATTATCAACTCACTAGAGATAGAGATAGAAGACAACCTAGAATACCGATTAAACTTAGGGATTTTCATACTAGTTTCAACACTGAATCTATAGAACCCTCTAGTATCGAATAAGCCTTAAAATCTAAAAAGTGGCTTAGTGCTATGAAAGAGGAAATGAAATCCTTGAAAGATAATAAAACATGGATTCTAGTCCCCAAATCAAAAGATGCTTCTATTGTTGACTGTAAATGGTTATTCAAGATAAAACAAGAAAACCCTATCAAATATAAGGCTAGATTAGTTGCTAAGGATTTTACACAGAAAGAAGGCATAGATTATAATGAAATCTTCTCACCGATAGTTAAGTATACTACAGTCCGCATAATACTTGCCCTCACTGCTCATTATGACTGGGAATTAAAACAAATGGACGTTAAACTGCTTTTTTGCATGGTGACTTAGAAGAAAGCATTTACATGAATCAACCACCTGGTTTTATTGATTTGTCTAAACCTGACTATGTGTGTCTATTGAAAAAATCACTCTATGGATTGAAACAATCTCCTCGTCAATGGAACAAAAAATTCGATGAGTTTATGTTATCTTTAAACTTTATTAGAAGTCAATATGACCATTGTCTTTACTTTAAGCATGTGCATGATTCCCCAATTTTCTTAGTTCTATACGTGGATGATATGCTAATTGCTAGTCCTAGCTCACTTCTTATATCTACTTTACTAAAGGATTTGTGTAAAGCCTTTGAAATGAAAGATCTTGGAAATGCCAAACAAATTCTTGGTATGAGTATTGCTAGGGATAGAAAACAGTTTTTCATTTTTCTAAATCAAAAATCATACCTTTTAAATGTCCTTAGAAAGTTTTCAATGGAAAATGCTAAACTCACCGCTGTACCCCTAGCAGCTCATTTTCAACTCAGCAAAGAGCAATCTCCCAAAACTATTTCTGAAAGGCAAAGAATGGACAAAATCCCTTATTCTAATTTGATTGGTTCTATTATGTTTCTAATGGTTTGTACGAGACCTGATGTTGCCTATTCAATTAGCTGTCTTAGTCGTTTTATGTCCAACCCTAGTCCCCCTCATTGGGAAGCACTGAAATACTTACTTAGGTATTTACGTGGATCTGATGACATTGGTATTTCTTTTTCTAGATATTCGGATGATACTCGTCTTATTGGTTATGTAGATTCAAAGTATGCGAATGATAGAGATAGTCGAAAATCTACATCTTCATACATGTTTACTTTGTGTGGTTCATGCATTAGTTAGAAGTCACAATTACAACATATTGTTGCATTATCAACCACTGAAGCTGAATATATAGCAACTACAGAAGCGTTTAAAGAAGCCTTATGGCTTGACGGGCTCATAAAAGAAATTGGATTTTCAAAAGAAAAACTTATAATCTTTTCTGATAGTTAATCCTCTATTCAACTGTGCAAGAACCCCGTATTTCATGATAGGACAAAACATATAGATGTTAGGTATCATTTCATTAGAGATATCGTAGGAAGAGATGTCATAAAACTGGAAAAAATCAGTTCTGAAGAAAATCCTGCAGACATGGGTACTAAATGCCTACCGTCAGAGAAATTCTGTAAGTGCTTAAAATTACTCCACCTAAATCCTGACTGAAAGTTTCCTTGTTTGTAGTTCTATCTTGCAGGTACACCCACGGAGTATTTATTTTTGGCAATGATGAAAAAGACCAGATCCAACACCCCTGACCTACCCATTGGGTATTTGGTCCATGGTGGGGTATGTTAAGAATATATGGCCCAAAATCGAAGCCCAAAACCTAAAGGCCCACTAACCACTTGGAGGCTCTACCCGGCTACCCGACCCAAACGGCTACCCGACCCGGTCAACTCCCTTATATACTATTTCCTAACCCTAATCTGATATTTTTCCTCTCTCACTTCACACTACTCTCCGCCGACTCTTCTCTTCTCTCTTCTCTCGTCTACCTTCCGATGGTGGTTGAAACGGCAACCGTTCGGCCGGTTTCCGAAGCCAATCTAATGGCTTCAAGGAAACCGCCCAACGGCCATAACCTTTCGGCCGTTACTTGAGGGTGTTATATAAAGGGGGTCTTCATTCCTCCTTCGGGTACGTTGCTACAGAAATCTGTTTTCTTCTTCACACCCTTCCGATAAATCTCTGTGATATTGCTGTGAGTGTTTGGGTGACTGGTGTCTCTTCGGATCTGTGTGATCTGAGTCCTTTCTCGGGTAGTTTTCGGAGAGGTGCAACCGTGGTTGTGAGGGCCTTTTGGTTGGGAACGGTACTTTGGTGACCGAGTCCCTTTATACTTGGATCTTGCTAAATAAATGAGCCATTTTCAAATAGATATCTTTTCTTTGACTGTTTTGTTATATTATTTCATTTCTGCAATATTTTTTGGGTTGTAATTTTTAAGGAGTTTATACTCCAGTCTGGTTGTAATAGTTGATAGGATTTGTTGTGAAAGAAGAGTACCACTGGAGGGTTATACCCTACAGCGTGCAACAACGACTAATTTATTAATACATAAACTCAAATAATTACTACAATTTGAGTGTTATATTTATTGATAGTCCTGTCAACCATAAGTTTATTGATTCAATTACAGTTTGTCAATTAAACATAATAAAAATGAATTAATCCACAAATCCACTTAAGTTATAATTGGGTTAGCTATACATTTTTACAAAAATTATAATGACTTGATTACATAACAATTATACATAGTCCAAAAGCCGTTACAAATGCAATGACAAAAAATATTTTTTTTTAATATTTAGTTGTATTTAATTTATTTTAATATTTAAATTTTTTTGTAAAAATAAATTATGGAATTCTTTATTATATCTATGTAGTTTTAATTTCTTAGATGCGCAATATTATATAAAAACATATAATATAAAAAGAAAATAAAAATAATTTAATCGGGCAAATAAAATATTTTTTCTTTTTGTATTTTTACAAATAAAAAAATTCTAATCTAAATAAGCATCCCCTTTGGCCGCGTGATCGTCGTCAGGTACCAGGGGATCAGGTAGAGGTTGGGGCACTAGAGGTCGGGCCAGGGGTACCCATTCGCCGCATCCACTCCTCGTGCCTCGCTACCCAATCATCAAGGTAGGATTTGAAAAGTAATAAATATTAATAAATGTATTATATTATGAATTAAATTTTATTTTTGCTAATATATTAAAAAATATTATAATAAATTAAACCAAATTACATAAAATTACACAAACTAATGAAAATTTTTTAGAACTTACACACATTTTCTTAAATTAACACAAATTACATAAAATAACACAACTTGCACATGTTCATAAAATTAACACAAATTACATAAAATTACACAAATTGCACATATTCATAAAATTACATAAAAATTATACATATTTTCCAAAATTATATCCCAATATTCATATGATTACAGAAAAATTAAAATAAATTTTAGAAAATATATAAATATATATTAGAAAACATTTCAGAAATATATTGACAAAAAATTCAAAAATTGTAGAAACATAAATTTATAAAAGTTCAGAAATTTTTTTAGAAATAGTCTTAATTTAACACAAATTACATAAAATAACACAACTTATACATATTCATAAAATTACACAAATTACATAAAAATTATACAAATTATACATATTTTCAGAAACTACATAAAATTATATCCCAACTTTTTTCCTAATATTTATATGATTATAGCAAAAATTAAAATAAATTTCCGAAAGTACATAAATATATATATATATATATATTCAGAAATTACTAAAAATATTATAAAAAAAATTTAAAACTTTTAGAAAAATAAATTTATAAAACTTTCTGAATTTTTTATAAAAATTACACATATTTTCTTAAATTAACACAAATTACATAAAATAACACAACTTACACATATTCATAATATTAATACAAATTACATAAAATTACACATGATGGGTATGGCAAAAAAGAAGTCAACCTAAGAAGAAGTGCTAAAGTCCAAATAAAGGTCCACCAGCCAAGGAGAGAAGTAGCCCGCCCAATTCATCATGTTTGACCCAAGAAGAAGACCTCCTACACTACGATTCGGCCCATAGGGGAGGCCCATTCGGCTCAGCGAAACCCCCTCCCCACTTTCTGCACCAAAATCCAGCGAAGGAGAGGAGCCTGCTTTGTTGAATCCGACCCAAGGAGGAATCCTACTCCACTGTCCTTCCAAGCCAATTAAGAAGGAGAAAGATGCCCCCAGGAAGTCGGACTCTGCAGCTTGAAGGACTGCCCATCCGATAAGAGTGCACAAGGAGGAGGAGTCCCCCCTCGTTCGAGGGATGTTTGTTAAAATGGATAAGGAGGAGCCTTATCCGCAAAAACCTGCCTTTTCCACCTAGATGTTCGAGCCCCTTCCACCTGATGTACCTCCTCGGACTCTTGCCACAGAAGGATCCTTCCTCTATAAATACAAGGAGTACCCACCAATGGACCCCCAGATGCTGAAAATGACTTTAAAAACTCTTCTTGTTGCTCTTCTAATACCCTGATTTCGTGATCTTGCATACAAGTACTAGCCGTGCCAAGCTGTACTTGAGCGAATATAATTTTTTTAATTTTAATATATATATAAATTAATAAATTATATTACAAAAATAAATAAATTAGTTTAAGTTATTATCAACACAATGAAGAATTATTGTTGTGATGTTAAAATGATATGAGATCACTTTTGTAAAACAAAAATATAATTACAATTAATTTTTAACATTATATAATTAAGGGTATGATTTCTTATTAAAAAATTGTATGGTGATGTCATTAGTCATCATTTAGTGTGCGTAGATTATCTTTCTTTTTTATACTAGTCGTCATGTCACGTTGTCCCTACATTCATATAATAAATAATTTTTTATATTTTAAAATATATTTGTAATTAAGAATAAAATATATATAAACCAACAAATCACTATTCTTAAAGAGAGGGGAGAGCAAGTGACGGAGATTTTGATTATTTACTCTATCTCGAGTACCCGCTCCACTTTATATATGTTTCAGAAAGTGCGACTTTTGTAGGACATTTCATGCAATGCGATTTCTACTAGTTTAGCAGATTAATTATAGCTCGCAAATAAAATAATTTTTATGTAAATTAGTAATAGATACAATCATGGTATATAAAACTCAAAATAAATTACCATTACTTTTAAATAATTCTTTCTTTTATTTCTACTTTATGTTTACATATAAATTTGTATGTAATCTATTTTCATGTTTTTAAACCAATACTTTTAATGTAATTTTTTTCAAAAGTTCATCATATGCTTATCAACAATATTTTTAGAGATAATTATATTGCTCTCTCCTGAAATTTAATATAGTTTTAATTAAATTCTTCTAGTTTAGAAAAGTATGTATTGCATCCCTAACAATTATTTTATTTAATAAATGGAACAATCAATTAATCAAAATTTGTTGATATTAGTAAAAAAAAAAAAGTTAAATGTAAATCCATATTTCCCTGCAATTGACTTATTACTGATAAATTAGTTATTAGGACGATCAAACAAATATTTTTCAAAGTCAAACTATTTTTATACATCTTCGCACTTGTAAATGCATATGGAGATCATTACCATTATAAGGGTGGTTTGATTTCTCAAGGTGTCTTCATGTAGCGATGGAAGATTTGGAATAGAGTTTTGAAGCGGACGCCATCACGGAATTGGGAATTTCCTTCACCGCGTCTGAGCTTTGCAATTCAGAAGTTAAAAGAAGGGTGGGGAGAATGGTAACAAAAACATTGTAATTGTTTCTTACTCACCAATTACCGAAAGAGAAATCGGTATGCGTCAAGTGGAGACTCGTACTTCATCGATTTTTGTTTCTAAAACATTTCAGATGCTTATCGTGGATTACAGTTTTGTTTCTAACAGATATTCCGAGTTAATAAGTATTTAAAAAAATTCATAATATTTCTAAAAAATTATAAAATTAAGGAAATATACATAATAGTCATAAAAAAAATAAACATATTACCTTTCTTGATAATTCATTCATATATATTTTAAGTTTCTATTATTTATGTGGGTAAATATCACTTTTGATCCTTCAACTATGTCACTAATCATGACTTGATCCCTCAAATTTCCGGCTCATCAAATTTGGCCTCTAATGTTTGAAAGTTTCAAGACTCGTACCATGAATGAAAAAGTGGTGTGAGTCCACTCCACTAGTGTAAGGGCGCCTGAATTGACTTTGGATAGTTTTCTGAATTGATTAGGACAGGCTAATTTAATACATGTTTACTTAATATGGGATAATGTTATTGGTTGCACCTGAAATATGTTTACTTGCATCTATTATCACAAGAATTACATTGTGAATTGAAAATTTTACCCACACATGAAACAGAATGTACTTTGTAGTATTCTAGGACCCTTTTGAAGAAATCAGTAGTTTTCACTAAATTTTCTAGGTCAAGTGAAGATCCAGGTTTCAATCTGTTAATAATTTGCGGCCGAAATCCCGTTGGCCCATCCCATCCCATCGGATGGTTGGGATTGGTCCGTCCCATGATACGTGGTTCATTTCTCCTGGCCCTGGCCCTGGCCCATTCCCCTAACCCGGTCCACTAGGTCAACCCACTCCCTCCCTTTTTTAAATAGGTTCGTCTCTTTCTCTCTCTGTCTTAACCCTAATGCCTTTCCTGAGCATTATTTCTCTCAGCCTTCTCTCTCTCTCTCTCTCTCTTCTTTTCTCTGGTGTTGGGTCTCCCTCCGTCGTATCTTGATTTTCTCTTGATTGCCTTTTATCCTCGATCTTCTTCTCATATTAAATGGGTTGTTCCTTTATATATAGTTAGCTTCAATATTGTTTGTTATCAGAATTTCAAACCCTTATTCTCTCTCTAATATCCATCTGTTTTCCTTAAAGTTTTTCATGAACAAGCCTTAGTGGTTGATTGATCTCGTGTGGATCTAAGCCTTTGTGTCCCTAGGTTATTATAATAACCTTTGTGGCAGTTTTGGTGCCTTTGTAGCTTTGTGATTCCAAGCAACCGTCAATGTAGGTTTGGTCTTAGTGGCTTTCGAGTTTACATTGACTTAATCATGCTTTCTGAGCCTTATTCCTGTAAACGTTGTGATCTCCTACTCTTTCTCTATTGTTTTAATATTTACTGCATTTTTAGTTATGTACTTGAATAGATCTGTATTTTTATTCTGTAAAATTATTGTATAAAGGGTTGTCATACCCTAACAAAACCTGTAATAGTTGATAGGCCTATTTTTGTTCTATAGGATTGGTTCGATTTCTTGAGATTGATACCTAGCAGTGGTATCAGAGCCACTATTGCATGGTAGAATCGTTCCTTTCTGCAATTTCCTTTATTTCTATTAAAATTTATTCTGATACAGACCAAACCCCCTGCTATTTTTTCTCACCCGGCCAAACCCTTGAGGCTGCGGGTATCAGGCTTAGAAATCGCTAGGATTCCCTTTGAACTACTGATTATCTATTAAGTTTTATGTTCTTAACCTTGCTGATTATTCTGTGATCATTTCTGTCAATATAGCTGGATATAATTTATAACCTTTTGATGGTAAGTCTAGCTTTTCTGTATGACAATAGAAAATGAAAAAAAAAATTTATGCGACAAAAATTGTTTAAAGCTATCGATGAAAAATCCATTGATAACACCCCAAATGATTAAAAGCTTGAAAATGATGAATATGTTTATTTTTGAATCATTCTTGATTTATCAGATTCAGTAATTAGAATAGTAGGGAAATAAAATTTTGCTAAAGATCTTTGGAATAAGTTAGAACTTTTTACTGAAATTTCTTTACTCAGTAAGCTTTTCTTACATGAGATGTTTTTTAGATATAAATTTGATTACTCTAAAAACATCCAAGAAAATTTGGATGATTTTTCAAAATTAATTCAAGACATAAAATTGAGAGGAGATTAAAAAAATGGATGATTACTCTCCTTTAGTGTTCTAAAATGTTATTTTTGAAACTTATGGAGATGTCAAAGCTGCAATTAGATATGGAAGGGATAATGTATATTTAGAAATAGTGATTAGTGGCTTAAAAAGCAAAGAAATGGATATTAAGACTAATAAACCTAGTCAGGATAGAAATGAAGTTAATTTTGAAAAGGATAGAACTAAGAATAAAAATTTTGATTATAAGTTTAGAAAGTATAGCAAAAGCAGAATTAGAAGTATAGGTAAAAGTGGTATTATGCCTAAATATAAGGAAGATTGACATAAAGAAAATAGATTTTATAACTATGGAGGTAGATGACACTTTATAAAAGATTGTAAAAAGTCAAAGAAAAATAAACAAAAGAAACTGCAAATGTATCTAAAGAAACTTCTAATGAAGTTTATATGATTTGTGATATTAATTATGCTAAATCATCCCTGCATATAAATGTTTGGTTTATTGACTCTGGTTGCACTTACCATATAGCTCCTTTTAAAGAAATATTAACAAACTATAGGTCTGAAAAATTGGGTTCTGTCTCTATGGCAAATGAAAAATTAAGTTATGTTCAAGGACTTGGTGATGTTTGTTTGAATTTTGAGAATGGTTTCAATCTTACATGAAGAAATGTTAGACATGTCCCTGAATTATGTCATAATCTGATATCATGTGCTGCCCTTGAGGAGGAAGGGCTAGAGGGGAAATGGGGTAAGTGCCATGAAGATCATGAAGGATTCCCTCACTGTGTTTAAGACAGAAAGAAAAAGTAACTAGTATGTTTGTTCTGTTAAGTATGATGTTGCTTGTTGTATCTGTCTTAAAAACAAATAAAACTGAATTGTGGCTTGATGTTTTGATCAGTATCTAAGTCAGTTAAAATAGTTTGCTTGAGACATTTTGAAAGCAATTAATGTACTCGTATTATATTTTATTTGAGAAATAATTGTCCGTTATTACTCGATATTGTTGATTGGCTTGCTTTATTTGGTCCTTTAGTTGCTTGAGTTCAACAATATACCTTCCATGTGGTTAACTCAGCCATAATGGAATCAACTGCGTATGGAAGGTGCTTGAATTACAACTTTCAATAATGAAGCTTCTAGTACAAGCTGCGAATTGAGAAGCATTGCTATGAAGTGAACATATATTGGAACACAAGTGCTCTTTTGGAAGGACTAAAACTGTTTTAAGTATCTCAATCCACATGGTTATTATTGTTCTATCTGCATAAATAAGATTCTAATTAGGGTGTTGCGTGGTATTAAAAATTGAAGGAATTGCAATAGATAATTTAATAAAAAATAAAAAGAGGACTATAAAACAATAGGCATTTTTCACTAAAAACCCAAGTACTACAAATAGAGTATTCTTATTTACAATAAGGCTAGATTTATTCTTAAGCTAATGGCTGTCGATGTCTTGAAGAAACCGCAAGGCTCATACTTGGAAATACTTCAGCCCGATAGACATGCAAGCTAGTGTGTCATTGTGAATGGATGCAAGTCGACAACTGTATCATCTTCACTAGCATTAACCTGCACAGAATCAACAATATTAGTATCATTTAAAGATATGTAAGATCAAAATCTATCTATACTCGTCAATTACAATTGACGGCTCTAGAATTTATATTTGGTTTCTAAATTCATGCTTGCCTAAATAACATCATCTTGCTAAAAATGATTTGAGAATTTAAAGATTGAAGTAGAATATTCAAACACTCAATCGTTTCACATTAACCACTAAAAGCAATGTGTTCTTTGACACTATCTAGAACCGCATGACAACCTATGTATCTATCTCTTCCTCTCTACCATTTATCTAACCAAAGACGCAACCTTTGTCCGTATCTAGTTATTCTCCACCGTCTTCCCCGATATTTTAAATTTCAAGAAGGATTGAAACCATTGAATTTTTTTCTTTGTCTACTTCAAAGCAAAAAATGTATGTGAGTTCTATGAAACCTTCACATTCTCAACATTCTAACTTGGAAGTAATAGGATTATAAATTTTGAGGCCAGTTTCAAATGTGACGAATGCAGGGTAGTTAGGAGTTGCCGCCTAAAGGGGAGATAATTCTCCACAATTTTTGCAAATTTATTCTCAACTTATTCATTATGTTAGGTTTTATCCCATTTGCCTTTTCAAAACCTTTTGTTGGTCATACATTTAAGACTTTTGTACAAATCATACAAAAACACCATATTTGTCCACATCGACATCCAAACTTTGTAGGTGGATCACAGCAAAATTTGTTGAAAAATCGCTACTACGCAACCACAAATTAGTTTATTTTTGAACTTCGGAAATAAAATATCATATACTACACTGTAAAACGGTTGTCTAGATGCCAATCTCAATGTTTATTTTTTAATTACCTGTGCGCCTATCATCTTAAAAGATTTTTTTAAGTATTATGAAATCAATTATTTATCACAACAGAAAAGAGTTAATTATACACTTTTTTGAAAGTCTAAAGAAAAAATTATCCTTTTGTTCAAAAGTAATAAACCGAATGCACTTGAAACTTCAAAGTTTTCCCAAGAATACAAAAACTGCTTTTAAAAAAATGACAATAAAATCAATTAACAATTTTCTCTTAAAATGAAAACACTTGACTTTTTTATGCACCACAAACCAGTAAATTTATATACTTGTTAAACTACACAAAATATTCAGACTTTGCAATTTTATTTAGAGAAATTAGTACACTTGATGCTGATTTTAAAAACATACGTTGCAACAGAAAACACTTGATAAGAGAAATCAAATCTTAGCAAAAGAAAAAACAACAAATTTTTTAAAAATACACTATAGTTAGTTCCTCATAAAAACGAAAAAAAATTTCTCATATCTAGTATTATTTCATTTACCAAACATTTTGTTCATTAAAAAGCATTTATCAAATCTTGAAGTTATGTAACAATATTCACGAAATCTTCTTGAAAAGAAAAAAAAAAAGAAACAAAGAAAAGCAAATTTAATTGGCATCTAGACAACCGCTCTACGCTTAGCATAGTATTTAATTTCCCAAAGTGCACAAATAAAACAACTCATAGTTGGATAATATAGATTTTTCGACATTTTTTCTATGATACATCTGCAAATATAAGATGTTAACATGGACCAACATGATTTCTGTAAATTCATACAATTATTTTAAATGTATAACAACAAAAAATTTCAGAGCAAGCTTATGAGAAAAACCCAACACGACGAATTAATCAAGAATAAATTTACAAAAAAGGGAAAATTTGTTCTCCAATTTAGGTCTCAACTCTATCCTTGCAGTCGTTCACATTTCAACAACCTCAAACAATTTCAATCCTATTCTTTCCGAGTCAAAATGATGGTCACGTGAGTTTTACAAAGAAATCAACACACAAAATTTGGATTTGAAGTTTCAAAGCATAAAGTCAATGGTTTCAGCCTCCTTGATTTCAAAATATGGGAGAAAAGTCGGCAAGGAAGAACCGATAAGGACATTGGTTACTTTCAGTTAGAAATTCAAAGAGAGGAATATGAAGATACACAAGTTAACATTAAGTTCTAAAATATCATCAAAAAACACACTTTTAGCGGCCGAAATGTGTCCCAATTGAGTGTTTAATTCTTACTCAACCCTTTTGATTCTCAAATAATTTTTAACAATATGAAGGTATCCGGCAACACAGAATCTGCAAACCAAATCCAAATTCTAGCGCCCCCAACCGTTAATAAACGAGTACACATTACTAACTAATATGCTTCACTTGTAGAGTTAAATATAAACACACTACAGTCTTAGGCCAGCATTTTAAACTGCATAATACAACGCAATTTTAATGGCACTAGCAAGAGATATACAATGACAATATTGCTAACAATGAAGCTTGCAAATAAAATAATTGCTAATAGATGATAAGACATCTCTATCAAATAAGTCATTTCTCCTTGTACTTTGCATTAAGACAGAACTAGGAAGAAACCAAGATAGCAAAGAAAACAACATAGATACATAACTGTGGCATTCCCCAATTCAAAGGCATAATATGCAACAGATATTTCATAACCACGATACCTTTCTAGATGCAGTTGAGAGTTCATATTCTGGTTGGCCCATCAGTTGGGCAAGTACTGATTGGTTTAAGAAGTTTGATCACAGTCCAACCAGAAATTTTAAGTTGAGTTCAAATTGGAATAACAGAGAGTGGATGGCTGGCACTTAAATTTCAGTTAATAACATATATGCATTATGACAGGAGATAGGAGAAATTGACTGCTAACAGAGATAATAATAGTTAAACAAAGTAGTAACTTACTGCTCCTAGAGTAGTAGAGTCCGAGTTGCCGATCAAAGCCTAAACCTTTCCAAACCAAAGTGCTAGTAAAGGAAAGACCACAAGCAAGTAATTGCAGAAAATTTGCGAAAACATCGCTAACCTCTCACACAGACTTACCAAATCAAGGTCAATAGTCTGATGGCTTCCAGTCTCAAGTCTGGTTGCCACTTCATCTGTATCAGCCACCAGACGAGAATCCGCAGTGAAAGCATGCAAATGTGATTAAATTCCATTATAAGAAGGGAAAGACCACTAGCAACTAATTGCAGAAAATTTGCGAAAACATCGCTAACCTCTCACACATACTTACCAAATCAAGGCCAATAGTCTAATGGCTTCCAGTCTCAAGTTTAGATTCCACTTCACCTGTATCAGCCACCAGATGGGAATCCGCTGTGAAAGCATGCAAATGTGATTAAATTCCATTATAAGAAGGGAGAGACCACTAGGAACTAATTGCAGAAAATTTGCAAAAACATCGCTAACCTCTCAAACAGACTTACCAAATCAAGGTCAATAGTTTGATGGCTTCCACTCTCAGGTTTGGTTTCTACTTCATCTGTATCAGCCACCAGATGGGAATCCGCTGAGAAAGCATGCAAATGTGATTAAATTCCATTATAAGAAGGGACAGACCACCAAATCAAACCCAAAAAGACAAAGAAAGACTGGATAAGCATATGGCTAAGCAAAATGACAGAAGAAAAAAAATCTAAAAACATTGAGAATGTGGAAAACACGAGGGAGGTCTGATTGTAGAAACGTGCCTTGAAAGAAAGAAAACCAAAACCTTGAAACAATTTTAGCCAAAACCTTCCAAGAAAAAAAATAAATTCAAGAATAAACAAGAAACCGTGTAATCAAGAAGTACCTAAAGATAAACAAGATACTGTGTAATCAAGATTGTGAGTGCAGGCAATATGTATAAATGCAATTCCTGGACAAATGGCATGAATCTTGAGCAAGAGCGGATTGAACAAATGTTTTATGCAATGGGAAAATTGTGTGAACTCATGCTTCCTGAACTAATTATAAAACAACCCTTGCAAAAGCAAAGTACCTTTTTAGGTAATTATCCAAGAAATTCAAGAGAACCCATGCAGTAGTTGAATTTCACGAACCTTGAAACAATTAGCCAAAACCTTCCAAGAAAAAAAAATACAAGAATAAACAAGAAATCGTGTAATAAGAAGTACCTAAAGATAAACAATAAACCGCGTAATCAAGAAGTACCTGAAGATCGAGGCCTGAGGGCGGTCGCAGCACGAGAACGGCGGAGGTGGCTGCCTGAGAATGCGCCGCCATTAGAGCAGAAGCTTTTCTCCTGCACTCTCTCGATTTTGCACTCTCTCCATTTCTTTATGTTTGTGTTGAAAATTCTCTTACATAGTGTTGTATATAAAGTGGGCTGGGGCCTATCTCCAACGCCAGTTGGGCCGCTTCAAGCTCCAACGGTAAAAAAATTATTTTTTATTTTTACTTTAATTTCTAATGATAACACAATTAATTCATTTGCTTGAAAATTTAAATTATTACCCAATTGAAAAATGACCGAATAATAACTATGGAATATAAATGTGACGTCCGTAGAATTTTTCATGTAATTGGGAGACTAATTGGTAATCATTAGAAATCTAGATGTAATTAGTAAATAAATTATAGATTGAATTTGGGATATAATAAAACTTGAACGGATTAAATTGGAGTTCGTAATAATATTTGAAAGCAAATTATATTAATTAGAAAATTAGAAAGGACGTAATGGGTATTTTGAGAAAAGTTTAATTAAATATATAAAATAATAATAATAATATTATGTATATAATAATATAATATACATATATATATAAAGTGAAGAGAGAGAGAGAGAGTTGTAAGTGTGAGGCGGTGGGCTTTTTGTTCTTTCTCATTATAAAATAAAACACATACACATTTTATACAAGCAAACACATATTCTAAACACACATACACCGACGCACATACATTGTGGAAACAGAGGTACGGAATTTTAGATTTTAATCTTTAATAATTTATATAATTATATTATTTAATTAGTCCGTTTATTAAATGTTGATTATATTGAGCGGTGAACTATTTAATCGGAGTGTTTTATGATTTTGGCTATTTATATTAGTGTCAAATTAAATATCACAATTGCTATAAAAATGATATAGTTGGGTAATTAAATATTAGATTTGTTAGATTTAATTATCCTTATAGTTAGTTTATACAATCCCATCGGAATGGTTAACCAAATATGTAATTCTATGTATTGTTGCTTAATTAAATTGTATAGCAACGGTAAATTGACAGAAAATTCATAGAAATACTTCGGATGTTATATTTTAGAAATATTATGTTATTAATTAGGGAAAGGAGGTTTCAGTGGTAATATAATTTACGAATGTTATTAAAAATGATAGTTATAAATACATAATGGGTTTAATTAAGTGAATTCTTATGAATTATTTGGTAAATTAAATATATTGATTATACGTATTATAATTTATTATAGGACGTGACGACAAGATAGAGAGTTGAGCAGTCCCTCGTGAATCGAAGTATTTTGGGGATTTACGGTAAGTATAGCTAATTGGATTTATATATATATATATTTATATGTGTAGTATTGTATAAAATATATATATTGGTTTCTTGGATGCGAACGTGGATTTGGCTTTATATTATTATACGTGGCTTTCGTATATTGATTGTTTACATAATTAGTTGTGGATTATTTGAATATCGGTGAAATTGTTACTATGTGGTATGTGATGGTAATGTGGAGGTATGCGGGATATGATTATGTGATAATCATATAATTGATTGTTGATGAAATCTAATTGGGAGTTGTTGTTGAGGAAGTGATTATTATAAAGAAAAGAATGATGATTGTGAATTGAAATAAAAGATGATGCTTACCTAGTTGGAAACACAGTCAATGGTTTATGAAAATGTGATTGATATTGAGATATGAAAAATATGTGAATTAAGCTAGGTACCATGGCGCGTAGGGTACCGGGGTATTCCGGGGCAGCAGGGGATATCCTGTGCTTGTTAGCTACACACTGGGGTGGTGTGGGGGTACCATGTTTGTTGTGATGTCCTGTGCTATATTGCTACACAGCTGAAGTAAAAGAGTGTGGGGATATCACACAACGGGTATCCTGTGCTGTATATGATATGATGATGGCCGGCGAAACCATTGACTGATGTACTCCAGTTAGAGTAAGTGGGGCCCTTAACTAATAAATGATAACGAATGAATATTTTGTCGTGGATTGATTTACAGCTGTGAGTATGTATTGTTGCTTATATTTGATGTTGCGGTATGACGAATGACTGTTGTCGGTATGACTGCATGTACGTGAATCTTTGTTTGTGTATATATATATAAACTGATCAGCTATACTTATTGAGTAGGCAGCTCATTCCTTGCCACGTACTTTTCAGGAGATAGGTCATACTGACTAGCTACATTGACTTTGAGCAGTGCCGTCGCCTTTATTAAGTGGGTCAGCCGTGACTATTGAAGCCAAAGTTTTTGATTATTGGGTTGTAATACTCTGGTCTTTTGTCGGGATTTATTTTTAAAGTTGTGGTATGATTTTCTTGAGGTTATGAACACGAGAACATGTAGTGAGGGTAAATATGAATTTTTGGTGGTATCTAATACCTTTTGTGATATATAATATTATATTGATAAATTAGAATTTATTTTACTGGTTGAAAGAGAATTACTTATAGAATGAGTTCTGATTAAAGAAAGGATGAAATAGTGATAATTAGATGTAGCGAGTAGGGGGTGCTACATTGGGTGGTATCAGAGCAGGTCTACGTTTCTAGGGTAATGATTGTGAGATGTCTTTAATGATTGAATTGTTTAATGTAGGATGGCTTCTCAAGGTACACGTGCTGACCCAGTAGCTAATAGGGAAGAGTCAGCGGAGTCCGTAGAGGGCTCAGTGGCACCTGCAAGTGCAGGTGAGGTGGAAGTAGGTCGAGAGGGTGTTGGTGCTGAGGCTCCTATTCCTCCCGGTGGTGTTCCAGTGGTTGGATTACCACCAGAGTATGCACAGATATTTCAAATGGCTTTTCAGGCCCAAGCACAAGCACAAGCGCAGTTACTTGCACAGGCGCGCGCATCCACTCCAGTGCCAGCACCAGTAGTTCCTACCATTGATCGTAATTATGAAAGAATCAGAAAGATGGGGGCTACAGAATTTGAGGGTACACTAGACCCAGAGGTTGCTGAGAGATGGTGGGAAAAAGTCGAAGATGTGATGAACTTAATAAATTGCACTCCAGAGGATCGACTTAAGTATGTTGTTTCTTTGTTCGTGGGTAATGCCTTGATTTGGTGGAGGTCTGTAAAGAGGGGATATGAGCCAAGAGAAATAACTTGGGCTGAGTTTCAGAAAGAATTTGATGATAAATACAGACCCAAGATGTACCGAGACAAGAAGAGGATGGAGTTTCTGAATTTAGTGCAAGGGGATGATCAGACAGTGGCAGAATATGAACTCCGTTTTGCAGCACTAGCCAAATATGCACCAGAAGCAATTGCAACGCAGGAGGATCGTTGTTATCGTTTTGAACAGGGGCTACGACCGGAGATCAGAAAAGGCCTCGCAATCAGAATTACAAATTTTAAAACTCTTGTTGAATCGGCGGTTCGGATGGAAGAAGCAGTAATGGAGGACAAGAAGAAGGGGGAAGAGAAGAGGAAATCAACATATGCAATAGGGGAATCGAGTAGGTTGACCAAGAGGGAAACCGGTTGCTCATTCTCAGCGGGAAGTGGGAGTTTTACACGTGGTGGTCCCATTTTTCGAGGAAGTAGTGGACAGAGGTTCGGGGGATCCACGGGCTATAACAGAGGTTCATTCGAACGCAGCTCATTTGTTACGCCTTCTACTGGATCAGGAAGGGGATTTGGACCGAGTCATGGTCGAGGACCAATTTTTCCTCCGAGCTGTTCTGCCTGTGGAAGACAACATCAAGGGCCATGTTGGCGACGGGAGGATATATCGAAGATTTGTTATCGCTGTGGAGGTAGAGGACACATTGCCAGGAATTGTTCCAGTCAGACTATAAGCGGGGTTGAAAGTGTTACTAGCGGGACTCAGAGCCAAAGCTGTGTTGGGAGTAGTGACAGGGGAACTGGGAGAAGTAGAGGCAGAGGTAGAGGCGCGGGTAACAGAGATAGTAGCCACACTATTAGTAGCAGTATGAGGGGGCCTGGAGCACAAGGTACTCAGGGACAGACCCAGGCAAGGATATATAACATTACTAGAGAGGAAGCCCCAGCATCGAATGACGTGATATCAGGTACGATATTGTTATATGACATTGCGGCTTATGTTTTGATTGATCCTGGCTCTACACATTCATATATTTCATCCGAATTTGCATCTAAAATACCGGGAGAGAATAGTCCGTTGGGATGTAATTTGATGGTTTATTTGCCCGTGGGAGGGGGTGTGATAGTGAACAGTGTTAGAAAAGGGAGTTTGGTGAGAATCGGAGATGTAAATTTACCTGTAGACCTTATAGTGCTGGATTTGAAGGAGTTTGATGTGATTTTGGGGATGGATTGGTTAGCGCAACATAAAGTAATAGTTGACTGCTATAAAAAGGAAGTGATGATCGAATGTTCTGGCGAATCAAAAGTAATATTGGTGGGGGATCGTCAGGTAGTACCAGTTTGTGTAATATCAGCCATGGAGGCAAGACGATTGATGTTAGAGGGTTGTGAAGCATATCTAGCCCATGTGGTAGATACCGAAAAGGTTAATCCCACGTTGGAAGAAATCCCGGTAGTGAGAGACTTCCCTGAAGTATTTCCTGATGACTTACCAGGATTGCCACCGCATAGGGAAGTGGATTTTGCCATAGAAACTCTTCTGGGAGTTGCCCCAATTTCTATTGCGCCGTACAGAATGGCTCCAGTGGAATTACACGAGCTCAAAAAGCAAATTAAAGAATTATTGGGGAAAGGGTTTATCAGGCCGAGTACTTCCCCATGGGGAGCACCAGTGCTGTTTGTGAAGAAGAAAGATGGGAGCATGAGGTTATGCATCGACTACCGCCAATTAAATAGAGTAACAGTGAAGAATAAATATCCATTGCCGAGGATTGATGACCTGTTAGACCAGTTAAAGGGAGCTACAATATTTTCAAAGATCGATTTGAGGTCTGGTTATTGGCAGTTGAGGATAGCAGAGAATGACATACCGAAGACAGCTTTCCGTACTCGTTATGGTCATTATGAGTTTCTGGTGATGCCTTTTGGGTTAACAAATGCACCAGCGGCATTCATGGCATTAATGAACCGTACATTTCAGGAATATCTGGATCACTTCGTTATTGAGTTTATAGATGACATTTTGGTATACTCGAAGGATAGAGATGAGCATGAGCAACATTTGAGGATAGTCTTACAGATTTTGAAAGAGAAGGAATTATATGCTAAGTTAAGCAAATGTGAATTTTGGGTAAATCAGGTGGTTTTCCTTGGGCATGTAGTATCTGGTGATGGGGTTATGCCTGATCCTTCAAAAGTAAAAGCTATTATGGAGTGGAGGGTGCCAAAGAATGCTACTGAAGTCCGAAGCTTCTTAGGGTTGGCTGGATATTACAGGAGATTTGTTGAGGGTTTCTCTATAATTGCCGGTCCTCTAACCAAGTTGCTAAGAAAGGGGGTAGAATTTCAGTGGACGGAACAGTGTCAACAAAGTTTTGATGAGTTGAAGAAGAGACTGACCTCCAATCCAATTTTGGTGTTGCCATCTGGTAGCGGTGGATATATAGTGTATACAGATGCTTCTAAACGGGGTTTGGGATGTGTGTTGATGCAAAACGGAAAGGTAATTGCTTATGCATCCCGTCAATTGAAGAACCATGAGTTAAATTATCCTACACATGACTTGGAGTTAGCCGCGATTGTGCATGCACTGAAGATCTGGAGACATTACTTGTACGGAGAAAAATTTCAGATCCTTACTGACCATAATAGTTTGAAATATATCTTGACACAAAAGGAATTGAATTTGAGACAGAGAAGGTGGATAGAATTGTTGAAGGATTATGATTGCACTATTGACTTCCATCCAGGGAAAGCGAACGTGGTAGCAGATGCCTTGAGTAGAAAGAGTTCAAGTACATTAGCCAATCTGGGGAGTCACAATCAGACATTGCTACTGGAGATGAGGTCTATGAATACGAAACTAGAGGTTGATCAGGTAGCGGGTTTATTGGCAGCCTTGCAAATTAAACCAGACTTTGTGGATCAGATCAAAGAAGCACAGACTCGAGACGCTTTCTTATTACGAATGTTGGAGAGAATAAGACTTGGTAAGAAAATAAATTTTTCAATAAGAGCTGATGGAGTAATAGCGAATGGGGGACGAGTTTGTGTGCCTGATACAGATGGGTTACGCGAAGCAATTTTGCAGGAAGCTCACAATTCACCATATGCGATGCACCCTGGTACTACAAAAATGTATCGAAATTTAAGACCCTATTACTGGTGGCAGACAATGAAGAAGGATGTGGCTGAATTTGTGGCTAAATGTATGACATGTCAGCAAGTAAAGGCAGAACATCAGGCACCAGCAGGTAAACTGCGACCTCTATCAATACCAGAATGGAAGTGGGAGAAGATCACTATGGATTTTGTTGTGGGGTTGCCACGAACATTCAGAAAGCACGACGCTATTTGGGTAATTGTGGATAGATTGACAAGAGCTGCTCATTTCTTGCCGGTACGAGTAACTGATTCTCTGGATAAGTTAGCTGGATTATACATTTCTGAGATAGTGAGATTACATGGAGTGCCTGTATCGATTGTGTCAGACAGAGATCCCCGATTTACCTCACGCTTTTGGGAAAGTTTACAGAGGGCTTTGGGCACAAAATTGCATTTCAGTACCGCATTTCATCCTCAAACAGATGGGCAGTCAGAAAGAACGATCCAAACCCTGGAAGATATGATTAGAGCTTGTACAATGGAGTTTAAGGGCAACTGGGATGATCATCTACCTCTAATGGAGTTTGCATATAATAACAGTTTCCACTCTAGTATCGGTATGGCTCCATATGAAGCTTTATATGGAAGAAGGTGTCGCAGTCCGATTTGCTGGGATATAGAAGGACTAAGACAACTAGAAGGTCCTGAACTGGTGCAGGAAACAGTGGAAAAGGTACAGGTAGTTAAGAAGTGTTTGAAGGCAGCACAAGATCGACAAAAAAATTATGTTGATCAACACCGAAGAGAGATGGAGTATGAAGTAGGTGATAAGGTTTTTCTGAAGATATCTCCTTGGAGAGGAATTCTGAGGTTTGGCAAGCAAGGAAAGCTGAGTCCGAGATACATTGGGCCGTATGAAATTATTGAAAGAATTGGACCACTGGCGTATCGACTGGCATTACCGGCAGAGTTGTCACAAATACATGATGTTTTCCATGTTTCGATGCTGCGACGATATCGGTCTGATCCTAGCCACATTATTCATGAGCCGGAGATAGAGATTTCTGAGGAGTTAACATATGTGGAGGAGTCTGCAGAAATTTTGGATAGAAATGTAAGGAAATTAAGAAATAAAGATATACCGATGGTAAAGGTAAGATGGAGTCATCATTCCCCGAGGGAGGCGACTTGGGAGGTTGAGGAGCATATGAAAGAGAAATATCCCTGTTTATTCCATTGAGCGGGTAAGTTACTTAAATTTCGGGGACGAAATTTTTATTAGGAGGGGAGAATTGTGACGTCCGTAGAATTTTTCATGTAATTGGGAGACTAATTGGTAATCATTAGAAATCTAGATGTAATTAGTAAATAAATTATAGATTGAATTTGGGATATAATAAAACTTGAACGGATTAAATTGGAGTTCGTAATAATATTTGAAAGCAAATTATATTAATTAGAAAATTAGAAAGGACGTAATGGGTATTTTGAGAAAAGTTTAATTAAATATATAAAATAATAATAATAATATTATGTATATAATAATATAATATACATATATATATAAAGTGAAGAGAGAGAGAGAGAGTTGTAAGTGTGAGGCGGTGGGCTTTTTGTTCTTTCTCATTATAAAATAAAACACATACACATTTTATACAAGCAAACACATATTCTAAACACACATACACCGACGCACATACATTGTGGAAACAGAGGTACGGAATTTTAGATTTTAATCTTTAATAATTTATATAATTATATTATTTAATTAGTCCGTTTATTAAATGTTGATTATATTGAGCGGTGAACTATTTAATCGGAGTGTTTTATGATTTTGGCTATTTATATTAGTGTCAAATTAAATATCACAATTGCTATAAAAATGATATAGTTGGGTAATTAAATATTAGATTTGTTAGATTTAATTATCCTTATAGTTAGTTTATACAATCCCATCGGAATGGTTAACCAAATATGTAATTCTATGTATTGTTGCTTAATTAAATTGTATAGCAACGGTAAATTGACAGAAAATTCATAGAAATACTTCGGATGTTATATTTTAGAAATATTATGTTATTAATTAGGGAAAGGAGGTTTCAGTGGTAATATAATTTACGAATGTTATTAAAAATGATAGTTATAAATACATAATGGGTTTAATTAAGTGAATTCTTATGAATTATTTGGTAAATTAAATATATTGATTATACGTATTATAATTTATTATAGGACGTGACGACAAGATAGAGAGTTGAGCAGTCCCTCGTGAATCGAAGTATTTTGGGGATTTACGGTAAGTATAGCTAATTGGATTTATATATATATATATTTATATGTGTAGTATTGTATAAAATATATATATTGGTTTCTTGGATGCGAACGTGGATTTGGCTTTATATTATTATACGTGGCTTTCGTATATTGATTGTTTACATAATTAGTTGTGGATTATTTGAATATCGGTGAAATTGTTACTATGTGGTATGTGATGGTAATGTGGAGGTATGCGGGATATGATTATGTGATAATCATATAATTGATTGTTGATGAAATCTAATTGGGAGTTGTTGTTGAGGAAGTGATTATTATAAAGAAAAGAATGATGATTGTGAATTGAAATAAAAGATGATGCTTACCTAGTTGGAAACACAGTCAATGGTTTATGAAAATGTGATTGATATTGAGATATGAAAAATATGTGAATTAAGCTAGGTACCATGGCGCGTAGGGTACCGGGGTATTCCGGGGCAGCAGGGGATATCCTGTGCTTGTTAGCTACACACTGGGGTGGTGTGGGGGTACCATGTTTGTTGTGATGTCCTGTGCTATATTGCTACACAGCTGAAGTAAAAGAGTGTGGGGATATCACACAACGGGTATCCTGTGCTGTATATGATATGATGATGGCCGGCGAAACCATTGACTGATGTACTCCAGTTAGAGTAAGTGGGGCCCTTAACTAATAAATGATAACGAATGAATATTTTGTCGTGGATTGATTTACAGCTGTGAGTATGTATTGTTGCTTATATTTGATGTTGCGGTATGACGAATGACTGTTGTCGGTATGACTGCATGTACGTGAATCTTTGTTTGTGTATATATATATAAACTGATCAGCTATACTTATTGAGTAGGCAGCTCATTCCTTGCCACGTACTTTTCAGGAGATAGGTCATACTGACTAGCTACATTGACTTTGAGCAGTGCCGTCGCCTTTATTAAGTGGGTCAGCCGTGACTATTGAAGCCAAAGTTTTTGATTATTGGGTTGTAATACTCTGGTCTTTTGTCGGGATTTATTTTTAAAGTTGTGGTATGATTTTCTTGAGGTTATGAACACGAGAACATGTAGTGAGGGTAAATATGAATTTTTGGTGGTATCTAATACCTTTTGTGATATATAATATTATATTGATAAATTAGAATTTATTTTACTGGTTGAAAGAGAATTACTTATAGAATGAGTTCTGATTAAAGAAAGGATGAAATAGTGATAATTAGATGTAGCGAGTAGGGGGTGCTACAATAAATTAATATATTCAATTAATAAAATTATGAAATTCAAATGCTAATTTTTTTTGAGTGAGAGGAATTACCAAAATCGCGAAAATGATGGTAAAATGAATATATTAAAGTTTGTTGGTTAAGAATAAAATAGATTTTTTTTTTGGATACATAATAAAAATAGTGAACTATTAGCCATGTGCTACTATAATTAAATCCTGACTAAATTTTATATACAGTATTTAATTAGCATTCATTTTTAATGGCAGTATATAAGTTTCCATGAGTTTACAAAATTTGTTCATCTATATTATTATAAAAAAAAAAACCATTTGTCATGCCAAATTTACCCTTGAATTCACTTTTTTCTCCAAAAAAATTTGATTAGAATAGTAGTTTTAATTTTTTTTAATAATTTTATAATTATAATTTTTTTTCTCTCACTCAGTACTCCATTATTTCTCTCACATCGAACTTCTCCATATTTTTTTTTATAATAATTTTTATTAAATTAACAATCATATTATATTTTTTTTCTGTTTCCTCACGTTTCTTTCCTCTAACAAACCTTTTTCTTTCTCACTCTCACGCCATGATTGTAGTTTTCACTAAAAAAAATCTCTTAATCTTATATCATAACTTTTTTTATGCTTGTGGGAAGCGCGTACAACAACGACTAATTTATTAATACATAAACTCAAATAATTACTACAATTTGAGTGTTATATTTATTGAT